>NW_015646442.1:0-1432 GCF_001515625.1 Sinocyclocheilus rhinocerous | reverse complement strand
TGACCCAAAGTTGGGTTGAAACAACCCAGCATTTTTTAGTGTACCGCTTTTTTTTGGGATCACAGGAATTATGGCTTTGAATCGTGGGCTGAACTCACTGCTTCACTAAACCAGACCACACTACTCTATCACTGTATATCTGACAACCGGTACAGTTGTATTTATTGTAATCATCAAATACAGTCAGTGAAACCTTGACATGACTCAATTATTGCTGTTTTTTCATATGCCAATGTTTAAGGATGTTATTGTAATAAACTAACTCTACAAAATCATATGTTGAAAAAAATGGTTTCGTTAAGGAATTTTGGGGTTGGGTGTCTGTGTGAGAAACTGTGAAGCACCTGGATTTTGGGAAAGCTTGCAAGTATTGTAGGGAGTAACTCCTGCAGCATCAGAGTGACTTCAAGAAGGTGAACGTCAGCACGGCTCAACTGGTTTCCCACAAGGAACTGAGAGTTTGCAAGACCCTAAAGACACAATCTATAGTTTCATGTTTCCAATGTGGATAATCATGCCTCAAAATGGGAGCATGAATAGTGTTTCTTGTAAAGCGTCGACTGTGTACCTTTTCAAACACAGGAAGAATGCGATCTTTGGCCTTTTGCTCTATATTACTGAGGTGTTTCTGTTTGTTTTCAGGTGGTGTGAACGGATACATTATAAACAAATCCATGAGATCACCGATTCCCTCTGAATACATGTCGATCCTTCAGGACAAAAACACATGCATTCAGTTATAATTGCTTAGGTGTGGTGGAAAAGCAAGGCCACTTGGAATCATAACACTTTTCATAAAAAGTTGACTTTTACATAGCCCGTTCTTTAAGGTCTTTTCCATATAGACTGTATTTTCCAGCGATGTAATTCAAGATAGCCTTTGACTGCACGAGCTGCATCCCGTCTATGTCAACCAAAGGCACCTGCTGAAACATCAGGGCTCCATCTACATTCAAAAATACGAATATTATTATTATACAGGACTATAAAACAATACGAGATGAGGAATTTACTGAATATTTACCATTACCATTCAGCAGTTTTTCATACTCCTCCCGTTTGGTCAAAAACACTTCCTCAAACTGTAAAGACGACACAATAAATCTAAACCCATAAACCCATTTACAGTGTTGGGCAGTAACGCGTTACTGTAATTTGATTACTTTCTTAGTAACGGAGTAATTTAACGCGTTATAATTTTCAAAATAGTAATTAGAGTAGTTACAAGCCGAGGTCTCTATACGTTACTGCCGCGTTACATTGCTGACAGAATGCAGTGATTTATAATCTAGAGATTGTAAAAAGGATGTAGCACACGCGCTGTCGAGTCAAGTGCCAGTGGATTAGAGACCTGCTCCCGCGAGACCCTGGAGCAGAGACTGGAGCAGAAATTTGCGTGTTCACGAATCCTCTCATTATAACACACGAATTG
>NW_015646441.1:6240-21283 GCF_001515625.1 Sinocyclocheilus rhinocerous | reverse complement strand
ATGTGATGCAAAAGTTAGTTTTGAGTCCATCCATAATCCAAGGAATCTAATTTAGAATAACTTGTTTCCGACCCTTACACTCAAAAAAGTCAACTAGCCACTTGCTTGATTTGCAAAATACAAATATGTCTGATTAATATGAATATAACGAGTTTACTTCTGTTAAATGATTCATTCTTGTTATTTGTAACTAAATTAAGAAATAATCAAATGAATTAGATCAGCACTTGTTGATTCAATGAGACTGAGGCGTTTCTCATTCAATGAGAAACTCCTGGATCCTGACCCAGATCTATGTTAGGGGTAAGTGTATTCCTATACATTAGCACCTAGCTTCTCTATCCTATCCTGAAGCCCCACTCTTTCACTCCAAGAACAATAACTAATGCCAAGTATTTTAGCATCCACAAAAAGGGATGTTAACATTCTGTTTATTCTAAGTGGTTGCTGCAGTTAAATAATATGCTGCTTTAAATGCTTGACCTCTTTATTGCTTTTATTGTTCAGTAATAGAGAAATCAGTCATAGTTGTGGCAATTAAAATTTTATATATATATATATATATATATTTCCTGGTGTAAATGGGTCTTGTCAGAATATCTTTGTCATATATCAATGTGGTCACCAAAAAAGTAAGGTCAAATCAGGAGATTTGTGTAAACTCAGGAAAAATCAGGAGTGCTTTTTTTTTTTTTTTTGCTTCAGTAGGAATTTGTTGCTATTGAAGATACATCCTCATGTGAATGCCTTGGATATTGAGTGTAATGTGTACTCATGTGACCATATACCTTGATTTTTACAACTGTATCTTTATCGTTATCTAAATTGTAATTGTCCTTGGTGTGAATGGGCCTTAACGGTTCCATAAATAAAATGTAGTACCATAAAACCCCCTAAAAATACAAAATATTAAATAAAAAACATTATGAATCTAAAACATTAATTAAAATGAATGTACTGTTTTGGATCAACTTGGAAGGCCTCCTCTGTATATGCATGAAAGTTTATTTTTCTGAAAAATATACTTTTTTTTCTCTCTTCATTTTATTAGAGAAAGTTTTTTTTTTTCTCTTCAGTCGTGAGATTTGTTCATCTTTATGGACAAAATACCATATACAAAAACAGAACTGGGCTAAAGGAAAACCCAACTTTGTATTATTTCAGATAGATATGAAACACATTGAGTTACTAACTTGGGTTGAAAATTGTAAAAAAAAAAAAAAAGGCATTAGGTCTCTATCTAGAGCGCTACGTTAATAGTCATTAAAACATAATTTCTGACAATTGATACCCACTGATCACTAAAACTGCTTTGAAATTATATGCAATGTAAAAACAATAATAAATACATGACTTGAAGAAATCTGTCTCGTTATCTCTTCATAGGCTACTTTCACTGTTCATGCAAATAATTTATTAGTACAGGGTGAAACTACCGGTATTCAGAAATTTTTATTTTTATTTCATCTAGACAAGAGCGTAGGCTATTTCACTAGTTTCTGTATTCGGTGTAAATACAGTGCAGCTGAAATAATAAAGTGTAAATGAGAAGTTAAAGTTAGAAATGCGGCGAGTGTCCAGCAGGAGGCGCCAGAGCTGCTCAAACTCTCACTGAAGACGCTTCCGTTTCTGAGCGAGCGCGGACGTGTGGAGTAACGGAACAACACAATTCAAATCAGCCGAAACTGAATTTATGAATATTTGTATTTATAGCCTCGTGGGCTTCCAGTCAGCAGTTTAATTTACAGCGCCGGACCATTTGTGATTGACCCGCGCGATATGAGGAGTTTGGACACAGTAACGTGTGCTAATATTCAGATACAGATGTTTTAAAAACATTTTTACTTAATATTGTCACTTTCAGTCTGTCAGATTGTGACCCCATATAAAACCAGAGCTTTGTGAACTTGTGTACATGTTACTCTAAACCATTCTCAAGTATTTTGCTGAGTGTAGGTTAGGAATCTCTTAAAAGTAGTGCGTTCTGTTTTTGTATAAATATTCTAGTTGACTTTAATATTTTATTAACTTTAGTTGATCAGTTTTATTAGTCGTTTTCCACGAATATCCCACAGTTTGAATAGGATATTTCACTTTCAGAGGTTGGTATGGTTTGTAATATGGCGTGTAAATCTTCTCTGTAAGTTATTTGTTCCTCTGATTCGAAATGCTGCAGAAAATCCTTCAGCTCTCATCATTTATTTTGGCCAAGGATAATGTTTTGTTAGTTTGTATGATTTTTGTTGTTGTTGTATGGTTTGTAATTATGTTTGGATAAATCTCTGTACACTTCAGGAAGCCAGCAGATCCTCAGACTTAGGCTGTGTTTCTAGACTAAATGTGAAAAAAGTGCTCACTTTATTTCAAGTCACCGCCTGCGTTAGGCTGCACACTGTAAATAGTTTGTTAAAAAGCAATACTTAGATTAGAGCAAATATAAGGAGCATTGTCAATTGTGTTGGCTTTCAGTATTTTCTCTGTGTATGTGGCTAAATCTAGTTAGACTGATAAGATACTGTTGAAGGTAAAAAAAATATTTGAAATGGGACTAAACTAAACACTACCTGTAGATCGATTGCTTTGTTCCGAAACAGGGATTAAAATTATTATTGTGATATAGCCTGGTTCGTTGGTCCGTTAGATCGGATTGCTTTCTCACTACAACCGAACCGCTCCAGAGTTCGTTTTCAATCGAGCCGAGACCACCTCGTTCAGGCGATCTCGGACCGATTGTTTTGGCGCGGATCCGGGCGCGATTGCCGTGTTCACATATGCCCAAACGAACCGAGCTAAGGGGGGAAACGCGCCAGGTTCCGAAACAACAGGCCAGGTGTGAAAGCACCCTAATACGCTCAGATCCGAAGTTTGATTCGAAACACCCATGTCACGTGACTAAGGCGAATCAAAGCATCGGGGCGTTTCACAAGTGTTTCTAGACCTGAATCTGCTTTTGATCATCGACAGGGTCAGGAACAAACCACACAATCGCACATACCTTAACCTAACTCCCGCAAATTATAAAAGTGGAGTTAATGCAGCAGAACAATTAATATATTTAAATAAAAATCTTTAAAAAAAATGCCAGCCTTTGTGGCTTGATGTCTTTTATTGATTTTTTGATGACCAAAACAACATTCACAAAGAGTTCATTCGGTTGTCAGAGAGATGTTACAACACATTACAAGAACAGAACAATAAAAACAACTTTTAAAATATTTATTATAATTATATACATGCTTCACCCGGGATTTGAACTTAAACTGACAAGTTCTAACAACATGCCAATCCTGCATGCTAACCACTCCCCCAACCAAAACAACAAGCACAACATACAGTATTGTAGCATGTTCAAAATGTTGTTGTGTTATAGATAACAATGTGCTTAATGTTAGTGTTGCACAATTTTTGTGTTGCGAACTGTTATTGGATGTTCGAGAGGGATGTGAAAAGAGGCTCTGCCCCTGGAAACGGAGAGAAGGAGGGGGGAAAAGAGTGCCTCTCTGGTTCAAGTGCAGTTTTCTTATGGCGCTTTTCCACTGCGTGGTACGACTCGGCTCGGTTCGGCTCGGTTTGCGTTTCCACTGCAGTTTAGTACCGCTTTAGAGTGGGCGGGATTATTCACATGTCGTTATAGTTGCGCCGCCTCTACTGCCGCGACTCCTAAAAAACTTTTTCATTCTGCGTCGCCCCATCAAGCTCTCGCTGGATCCGCTCCTCTGCTATCAACGAGAGGAACGTCTGTACAAGGGGAATTCCGAATTACTGATGACTCGTTTAGGTTGTTCAGAGTCGATTCTTTCTTTTGGGAGACAGTAACTTTATTTATTGTGCACTTTTGGCTTTACAACTTTGAAGATCATTTACATTCACATACAGCTACACTACACACTGCATGAAAGGCAATATTTGAAATGGCATTATAGGGGCACTTAAAAAAAAAGGATCAGCTCTCCCACTACAGCTGTTATTATACTCATCTGATGAGACGTTTTACAAATTTAATGTATCTGTGATTATTAAACATTTATTAAAAGTGGTGTTTCTGATTAGAAAATAAGCCCCATATAGACATCTTACTATTACTGATTCGTCATGTGATATGACAAAATAATTTCTGTATAATTTAATACATTAGGTGACACAGTTTCACCGTTGAGTGTCTATTAAATCCAAACACAGCATAGAGTGGCTGAGTGAATGTGGTCTGGACTCTGTGGATGAGACTCATTGTGTTTGAGACGCTGTAGAAGGACAAAATTCCTGTACTGTGATTTACATACACTCCTATTCTATTGGAGACACTGGTTACAGGAAGGACGGTCTCAATTTTATTGTGACAGAATGCGCAACAGTCCGCAGAGCAGTACAAACTCCAGGACTGATTATTAAACCCAGCTACACATTCAGGACCATTTCCCTTCCTGCTGATGCTCTTATACGTTACTGCAATATCTATATCAGAGCTCCACTCCACCTCCCAGTAGCAGCATCCAGTCACACTCTCTCTACACAACGCCTCCATCCAAATATTAAATCTGTCTGGATGATCGGGATAACACTGATGTGTGTCAGTGACAGTGATCCTCGTGTTTCCCTCCGAAAGATTGAGCTTATTATGGATTGAGTTCAGATCTACAGTCAACAGACGAGAATCTGATGGAGATAAACACAGAATTGTTCATGATCTTTAACTAATATAGCACATTTGCAAGGTATATTATTGTTTATAATAATAAAGTTTAATTTTCCTTTTCTTTAATTTTTTTAAAAAATGTGTCTCCCTGAATAGTAAAATCTTCAATGAAACTTCACTCCATTTCAACATATGAAGTAGAATTTCATTTAGGACTGCAACACATCTATGTTAAACGTGTGCAAAAATGGTATAAACTAATTATTTAATAGGTAACATAGTATGGTATCTGGGGCAGTACGCCTTCAAAAAGTAATAAGTACATTTAAAGTACTAATATGCACCCCTTAGGGGTAAATAAGGTAGAAAGGTATACCTTTTGAAAAGTTACTGCCCCAGTGACAGCTTTTGTCTTTTTTTCTGAGTGTGTATGAACATAATGATGTGTTACCGTCAATTATTCTTCCTGTAGGTTAAAGAAAACCCACTTTTGCCTATTCATGATATAACTTTACTTGTGTTGCATTCATTTCAATTTGCAGTAGATTCAAAACCTGCCCATTCATCTCCATCAACAAATATTCAATCAAAACTGTTTAAAAATGATTGCACTTGGCCTCCTTTTTGCTCTACGGACAACAAAAGACATCTGCAGTTACTTCTCACAAAGAAATGTAACTACAAATATTTGAAAGAAATTTAACTACAACTATTTGAAAAGAAATTTAACTACAACTATTTGTATATTTGATGAATAATGCTGAACTCATTTCCGATAATGAATTATTATTTACCTTTTCTGTACATATTTTCAATAGTTTCTCTGGAGAAATGCAGCAGTTTGTCTCTGAGTTGAGAGATTGACTTCTCTACATCGTCAAAAGACAGATGAGGAGCGACAATGTCAAAGAAAGAGATAGACTGCAAAAACTACAGAGACAAATACAAAAATATAAGCTCTCTGTCAATAGATAAGTCTGTTGAAGTCCTCATTTCTGTGTATGAAAATATTTTTGTTACCTGAAAGAATTGAATATGATCCTGTGTTTCAAAAAGCTGCTTCAGCTCAGTGTCTGTTCTCTTCATATTATCTATCCTCTGCTCCAGTCGCTCCAGTTGTTTTTCAGCTCGACTCTCTGCAGCTCTTTCCTGATCTCTGATCCGCTGTGTCACCTCAGAGCGACGTTTCTCAATGGAGCGGATGAGTTCAGTGAAGATCCTCTCACTGTCCTCCACTGCTGTCTGTGCAAAGCGCTGTTAGACACACATAGACACACTATTTACTGCACAATTACTCAACTATGCCATAAATTGGCTTATGAAAAACTAATTTTTTAATGAAAAAATCACTTAAATGATGACCTAAATTAAATATAACAGGTTTCTAGATATTGGCCCATGTGTTAGGGATAGAATACTGCCATCTGCAGGTTAGAAGAAAAACTTTAGGAATTACAGTTAAAGAAAGAAAGTGCAATGACCACATATATCCAGCAGAGGTCCATAGGGACTCATTCATTTTTCAGTTCAGTTTCAAGTCCATTTTTCTTCATGGTTCAACTTCTCCTGGCAACTTTATGATATATATTTTGTGAATATATATTTAAATATTCTAAAATGTATTAAAAATCTATATTTTTGTCAAAGGTTATAATTTGTTCTTTTCCTAAATAATCTATCTAAACACAAACAAAAAATCTGGACTTGATTTGGTTGTTCTAAACGTGTGCAAAAAAAATAAATAAAAAATTACCGTTCAAGGTCCTTGGGGTCAGATTGACCCCACTTTGAAAATTAATGGGAAAAGTGAAAAAAGGTTGTTGTTTTTTTAGTTTCATTTGTCAAAAAAAGTAGTAAACCCAGTATAAATCTGGAATGTTTTACATTTTTATAAAGGCCTGGATCTAGAGCACAAATGCAAATTGGAACAAACATTCTATCTCATGCACACACACACAAACACACGCATGTGTGTGACTGCAATAGAGAGTATTTTTATAGAAATTGGCATATAAAATCAGCAAATCTGGCATAAATATGAACATTTCCACTCATAAATGAAGGACTGGTACGAGAGCACAAATGCAACATGGAACAAGCATGTTCACTCATTCACTCACTCACTCACACAGGTTTGTTTTTGTTAAAAGTGGGGACATCCCATAGGCGTAATGGTTTTTCTACTGTACAGACCGTACACACACACACACACACACACACACACACACCGGTGTGACATAGGTGTCCAGGGCATTTTTTAGATTTTGGCAAATAAAATGCACAAAACATAAATGCACAACAATGTGAAGGGGTAGACATAACACACACCACACACAGAGGGAGAGAGGGACATTTCTGCAAATTTATGTGACATAATTTGCATAAGCAGACAATTCAAAAGACATCAGACAACAAGTCACAGAATTTCATGCCCCTGAGATGAAGGGAACACTTTAAAAAAATTAAGGAAAATTCAAATGGGGTCAGCTGGACCCCAAGGGCTGATTAAGGGTTAAACCACACTATATTAATTTGTCTGGTCAGAGGAGAACTGGCCGCCCGACTGAGACTGGTTTCTCCCAAGGTTTTTTTCTCCATTTCTGTCCCCGATTGAGTTTGGGTACCTTGACACTCTCACCTTTACCTAGCTTAGTTGGGGACACTTAAAATTTGGCAATATTACCAAATTAACTATACTGATACTATTAGATGAAAACTAAACTGAGCTGGATGATGACATCACTGTTTTCTCTACATGACACTATGTATCATATAGAAAAAAATCTGTTTTACTGCAGAATTGATCTCTGTTTGCATCTTGTTTATCACTGTAAACTGCTTTGAAACAATCTGTATTGCATAAAGCACAATATAAATCAAGGTAACTTGACTTGACATTACAGTCAGTCAGTGAGTCACAGTAGCTGCTTTTCCACTGTTGGGCCAGTTCGAGCCAGGGCTAATAATGGGCCGGGCGGCAGGGTTGCCGGGTCTGTGTAAAAAGAAAGAAAAACAAAAAACAGCCCGTTTGCTATTCAAAAATAGGACAAAACTAGCCCAGTTGCATTTTTCCCCCTGTGGTTTTCCCCTCCATCAAAATGCATTCTAGGGGGTGGGGACGAGATCATTTCACAACTCGTGTCAACATTGTAAACGTTGCCTAATTTGGCAACAATGCGGGGCAGGACCAATAGCCTTGGACCTCGACCCAACCTTAACCTGTCTCCATAGAAGAATGTCACACAACCAGGGGAAGCTGATAAAACTACCTAGATCAGAAAACGAATATGACAGAACCGGACGTTTGGTTTTTACATAGACTTAAGACTCCAACATCGATATTTGACTAATGTATGTATAATGTATAAATGTTACAATAACAATCATTTATTCATTTGTGTTTGTAATTTGTGTGCATTTATCAAATTAGTATTTATCGTTATTTCACATAAAAAGAGAACATGCATACTTGTTCAGTTGTGGCTACTCAATTTATCTGTGATCGAATGCACAAAACAACTCAATGAGGGTCCATTAAGTCCAAAGGCAGCTACATTAAAAAAATATATATATATTGATATATTTTCATGTTTTTGTCCCATTCCTTCAAAAAGAATAAGCATTTCTATTAATTTATCATGAAATTATGTGAACTGATGATGTTTGAGTGCTGTCTCCTCTCTCATTGTACAGTTATGCAGTCTCTGGTATTTTCATAACCATAATGTGTATTTACTATGGCAAAGGTTAGCAAATGTAGTCTTTAGCATTGCATATAAAAGAAGTTATCTTCTTCTCCAAACACACCTTATGAGACTCCATGGCCTCTCTCAGCTCCTGAAGATCTTTCTCTCTCTGCTGGATGTTTTTCTGGTTTTCTCTCTGTTCCTCTTTCATATTTCCCTGCAGAAAACAAAAGTATGATTAAATCTGCACTACCATTGATACGATGGGGTGAGTGAGATTTCTGAATGTTTTTAAAAGTCTCATGTATTCACTAAGGCATTTGGTCAAATGTAATTTATTTCTGTGATGAAATCTGATCTTCAGATCTTCAGAAATCATTCTAATATGCTGATTTGCTGCTCAAGAAATATTTCTTATTAATATATTCAGTAATACAACTTAAAACACAGTTAATTACATCTGTTTTCCTGATTGAGAGAAAAATCATATGCCAAATGAGGAGAGAAATGACCTTGACTGTCATGAGATCCAGTATGGAGCAGTACCTGTATCTCTTGCCTTGCTGCTGCAGTTGATTCCGTGTCATGATTTTTGTGTTCATCCACCAAACACAGCATACAGATACACTTTTTATCAGTCCAGCAGTAAATTTCCAGCATTTTATTATGTCGAGGGCAGATCATCTCCTGCAGTTGTCCAGTGGCGTCCATCAGATTGTGTCCTTTACTTCTGAAGAGACTCTCATGCTGTTCAAGATGATTTTGACAGTAAGAGCTTCGACACTCCAGACAGGATTTCACTGCTTTCTGTTTGATTCCAGTGCAGGAGTCACACTGAACATCTCCAGGTCCAGTGTGATGATGACGACGACGAGCAGGAACAGGAGGAGGAACAGGAGCAGATTGGAGTCTTGTATTCTTCAGTTTCTCCACCATTTCAGCAAATACCACATTTTTGCTTAAAACTGGTCTTGGAGTGAAGGTCTGTCTGCACTGAGGACATCTGTAGATCCCCCTCTGATCTTCCTGATTCCAGCAGTCTGTGATGCATCCCTTACAGTAACTGTGTCCACAGGGAATCGTCACTGGCTCCTTCAGGAGATCCAGACACACTGAACAGCTGAACTGATCCTCAGCCCACGAGATACTGGCTTCTGCCATTTCACTGTATATGAACACAGACAGAGAGACGATACGCACTGCAGCTCGGCAGTTCCTTCTTATATGAACTGGAGGGGTTATATATCCTCCTGATGACATACTTCAGAAACAGGTTTTTCTGCAGGGAGTGACTTTCTGCAACTTGCTAATTTCAGTGTTTTTTTTTCATGACTAGACTGAGACAATCTAGATGACTGTCTAGATGACAAAGTTGTCTAAAATACTAAAATACTCTGAATGGAATACGATTTATCTCTTTGCATACTGATTTCTGTACTTTAATAGTACTAGCCTCACCAACTTCACCAGAAAATAATAAAAAATCATGTTATAGTGATGTAACATGATTTGTATTACTGTATCGCGTACCTTGTCAGTGTCGTGCGCTTTGCTTGGCCATTTGTTGGGATAAACAGGAAAGTGTGTTCAAGCGCCAGCAAAACAGTGTAAAGAAATACTCTTTGTGAGAAGCAGTAAATCAAGTTTTGAAATGTTGTTGTATGCATTTGTCATTTTTATTTTATTTATTTTATTTTATTAAATGTGTGTGTATATATATAGTATTTATAGCGTTTTAGCTTTTAGTTTTAATTACTTTTTCTTATTTGTAAGTCGCTTTGGATAAAAGCGTCTGCTAAATGACTAAAAGTAAAGTAAAAGTATTATTTTCTGGTGAAGTTGGTGACTGAGCAAGACTGAGACTGCAGCAAACATGAGAGATTCACTGTTGTCCAATACATTGATTCTTCATATACATGATGAATATATCAACTATAGCAGTGGTTTCTAAACCTTTTTTGGGCCAGCGCACCCTTACCCATTATCCAGACACCCCTCCCCCCACCCCTAAACTGAATATTAAAGTTGATTATTACTTTCTGTTTATAATGAGGACAATTATTATATTTACAGTACCATTCAAATGTTTGGGTCATTACAAAATTGCTACTCTAATTCAAGGATCTCATAAAATGAACAAAAAAGACAGTGCAGTAGTTTTTTATAGTAAATTATTTGACAATGAGTGTAATAACATTCTTTTACAGAGTTTTTAAGCATGATGGGGATTCTCAGCGCTACAGCTTTAGTGATGCTGAGGTTTCTTTCACATTCTTTTTGACACACTCTGTTGTCCCAAAGGTTCAAAAGAACTGTTAAAAAATCATTTTTAGAATATATCCACAAAGGAATTTTACAGAATAGATTTCAGATCGTTCTTCCTTTCCTGGAAATCTGCTGTGATTTTATCTCCATTTTTTGGAGTGGGTGTTTTCAATGAGCTTTCAGTGAAAAATAATGTTTATTCCTTAGTTTTAGAAAATACAGTTAATAAGTATTATTAGTATAGATAGTAGTATAGTATAGTATAGTATGGATAAGAATATGTTGAATTCCCTGTTTTCTGACCTAGTGAACATGGTGAAGGATCTGAGGATCCTCAAATGCAAATTGTTTGTGTTGCATCAAGAGAGCAATAATACATTTGTGTTATGTTTTTATTTTTCTTGTTTTTATAAATTTATAATAATTTATTCATATAATCATAAATAATCAGTAGCCATTTAAATAATTTATAATTTGATTATTTTTATTATTTATCATTTATATCATTTTAATTATTTTATGATTTATAAATTTATTGACTTATTATTTTAGTATGGTTTCATATTTGATATTTCTTATTTTTATTGCTTATGCATTTTCATTATTGTTTAATCTTATGATTGTGGGGTTTCATGAACTTTGTCTGTATGTATAAATAAGAGATAAGGGAATGTTTATGGAAACTCAATGTTTATGGGATGTTGTGAATCAGTTTGGTAAAACACTGCTTGTTGAATTTGTTCTGATCAATAAGCTCCTTTTTTACAATCATCTCTTTGTCTCCTGCTTCTGCTCTTCTCTGGCTTTACTCAGTCAACTTCTTGGCTGATAGAAGTTAATACAGTTTTGGGTACCAAACAAGACTTAATGTTAATGGGTTTTGTACATTAACCTGGGAGGCAGTATACGGTTTCCTGTGTACTGTACTGAATGTTTTACATAATAAAATTATTACAATCACAAAATATGACTTATTAATCCAATGTCCACAGAAAGCCTGTGTAGGTCCCATCAAATAAATTACAGTTGCTCAAGTGACACCTGTAACTTAGGCTTTCCATGGACAAACATTTTTAAGCTAATTATGAATACTGATGAGCTGTAATGTGTGTTAACCTGTTATGCCATGTTCACTGAGTACTGTACATATTTTAATGAATAAAATATGACTCATAAATCCATTGTCCAGGGAAAGCCTTTGTAGGTCCTGTCAAATAAGTTACAGGTGGTCAAGTGACACCTTGACTGTTTGTGGTCATATAGGCTGCTAGGGGAACAAATAGGCAGTTCATGGTTGTTGTCCTTGAATTATCTGCGGTCAAATAGGCCATTTGTGGTCATTTCCCACTGTTATGGGGACAAATAGGCAGTTTGTGGTCATACAGGCAGTCAAGGGGATGAACAGGCTGTCCGTAGTCTGTGGGCAGGGCCCTGGAGACAGTGCTTAGATCGCCAGAGAACCAATAAGAAGTTGATGGTCATATAGGCTATCAGGGGATGTTTAGGTATGTGCATGTGGACGCACACCCTCAACCTATTTGACGCGCCTTGCAAAGGTGGGCTGTGAACAGGAGCCTGCCACCAGCCACCCTGTGGCCGACCCCCAGATTGGAACAAAAAATGCTAAATGAGAGGGCAGCTTTGTCGTTGTTCTGGGCCTCTGGGTGTCCCAGGTCTTAGCCAACGCCTCTGGCCGCCCCCGTCAGGCCTCCCCTCGGCCCCTGCGTTGGAGGGGGGAAAAAATCATCTAGGGGGTGGCAATTAATCCAGAACTAATTTTTAATGAGCCAAAAAGAATGCACATCACACCTCTGTTTATCAATTTGCACTGGCTACCAGTAGCTGCTCGCATAAAATTCAAGGCATTAATGTTTGCCTACAAAACCACCACTGGCTCTGCACCCCTTTACCTAAATTCATTATTTCAGACTTATGTGCACTCTAGAAGCTTGTGTTCTGCAAGTGAACGTCGCTTGATTGTGCCATCCCAAAGAGGCACAAAATCACTTTTATGGACTTTTAAATTAAATGTTCCCTCCTGGTGGAATGACCTGCCCAACTCAATCCGAGCAGCTGAGTCCTTAGCCATCTTTAAGAAAAATGCTAAAACATTTTGAACTGTGAGTTTGTGATGCTGCCATCAGGTAGGAGATTAAGAATTCCAAGATGTAGATTGAATCTGTACAATAATTCATTTATTCCTTCTGCAATTAAGTTATTAAATAACATTAGGTAAGGTTATTTATTTATTGATTACTTTTTTTTTTTAATGGTATGTGTTATTGTGTTGTGTATATATATATATATATATATATATATATAACTCTTTTACTACTATGTGTTGTATGTGATGTGGTGTTTGTAATTCTGAGCCTAAGACAAATTTCCCTCAGGGACAATAAAGTGTACCTTAACCTTAACCTTAAAAACACATCTCTTCCATCTTTATTTGACCCTCTAACTTTAGCACTCTCTATTCTAATTCTATTCTTTAAAAAAAATTAAAACTTTTAGACTTGCACTCCATTCATTTACTAACTGCTTGTTTTCTTAAAAAAAAACTAACACTAGCTTTCTAATATTTTTTATTCTATCTGTTTTCTTTTAATTTCTTATACAATTAACAAAATAAAAAAAGACCTCTAACACTAGCTTGCTCTATTCTATCTGTTTTATTTTTATTTATTATATAATTTTAAAAACCCTTGCTACGTGTACTGTGTTAAGCTAACTGAGGCTTGTTACAGCACTTGTATATCATTGCTCTTTTGTTGATTTTGATTGCTTCCATTGTCCTCCTTTGTAAGTCGCTTTGGATAAAAGTGTCTGCTAAATGACTAAATGTAATGTAAATATAATGTAGCCATAGGGGGGGAGGGCCAGCAGATGGCCCTCAAGTCCACAGCAGAGGCATGGCGAAGTCTGACCCAGGTGGAGCCCACTGCCTGAGGGAGCCCGGTGAGACCGAATGGCTGGTGGTCTATGCAGAATCAAGGGTGGAAGGAGCGCAGGCGCAGGAGTCAGAATGGCAGGACGAGTAGAGCAGAGCCATCTGAGGCCGGAAGCCAGGCCCGGATTGGCTAATCGGGAGCACCAGGAGAATTCCCAGTGGGCCTGTCTGTTTATTTGGCCACTAGGGACGGTCTTGTCATGCCACTGGGGTTGAAATATTGATGCCTGTATTTAAGGCATCAAAGAAGCGGGACAAACACAGTTTGTCCCGTATTCGCAGGAATACGCCATATGACCACCAGACCATATAAATAACAAATTTTCAATTGATAATTATTATCATTATCTTTATAATTATAATCATTATTTTTGCGCAAATCATTGTTTTATTTGTGAACGTAGCCATTCGAGGAAGGCTTTAAGACCAAGCGGGACTCGCGCTAATGGCAATTCACTTCACCGTTTGCGTTTTAATTCTGCCAAATCGGTTTGATCATGAGCCCAACAACCAGCAAGGCAGGAAAACATTCAATCTGCCTGAGGGAAGACATATTTCAGTATTGTATGTGAATGTTAAATAGAGGAAAATAAATACATTAAAAAAAATTAACTTCTAGTGTATTCTTAAACTTGGACCTCATTATATTGAAGTACAAATCCAAGCACCAAAAGCAGCCCACACTCTCGAAGATTTAATTGAAAAATATGCATTTTCATTCATTCATAGGCTATGGTTGCAATAATATTTTAGTTAAAAAATTTAAGTGCCATTGTTTAAAAAAATGCTTTATTGACTGACGTTTCATATACCTTTAGTTGTTATGCTTTTAAATTTCAATTCCATTTGTATGTATGTAAATTCACAGTATTATCACCTACTAAATTACTACACCACTTGTGCAGTCACAATTCTATAATGGTACAATTTACTCAGGCTGATGAATTTTTTTGTATTATATTAAAACTATTTTTAGAATAATTGCGCATAGGTGTAGCAAAACAAATGTGATTATTTTTGAGAACTTTTTAACAGCAGGCAGACATACATTTTGGTACAGTACAGATATTTTGACCATCCCTTATTCTGTTCCTTATTTCCTTATAAGGAATCACAATTGTTGCTTATTTTCCATTTCTGAAGTTAATTGGCAATTATCTGTTGACTCCCCGACAGCGGCACCTTGCTCAGGAAAAAAAGAAAAAAGGTCAGTTGTTGGAGATATGCGAGCAAAAAATAGACAAAAAATGGATAATTGAAAGCAAAATATGGCACTGAAAAGGCCAGTTAAAAAATTTAAATAAAAAATAAAACATGAAAGCTCTAGAAAAATACAATGAATTACAAGGCTGTAGAGAACAGTGCACTATTGCAGACGTATATACTAAGGTTTTAATTACATTATTTTAATAGCTATAGTCAGTCGTGAAGTAAAGTGAGCCGGTCTAAGGCATGAAACTCCAGAGCTGAAAAATGAGTCCCAGAAGGAGCCCCACCATTCGGAGGAAG
>NW_015646441.1:0-5111 GCF_001515625.1 Sinocyclocheilus rhinocerous | reverse complement strand
GCTTTCTAATCTTTTTGTATTCTATCTGTTTTCTTTTCATTTATTATACAATTAACAAAAGCAAAAAAGACCTCTAACACTAGCTTGCTCTATTCTATCTGTTTTCTTTTTATTTATTATATAATTTAAAAAACCCTTGCTACGTATACTGCGTTAAGCTAACTGAGACTTGTTATAGCACTTGTATATCATTGCTCTTTTGTTGATTTTGATTGCTTCCATTGTCCTCTTTTGTAAGTCGCTTTGGATAAAAGTGTCTGCTAAATGACTAAATGTAATGTAAATATAATGTAGCCATAGGGGGGGAGGGCCAGCAGATGGCCCTCAAGTCCACAGCAGAGGCATGGCGAAGTCTGACCCAGGTGGAGCCCACTGCCTGAGGGAGCCCGGTGAGACCGAATGGCTGGTGGTCTATGCAGAATCAAGGGTGGAAGGAGCGCAGGCGCAGGAGTCAGAATGGCAGGACGAGTAGAGCAGAGCCATCTGAGGCCGGAAGCCAGGCCCGGATTGGCTAATCGGGAGCACCAGGAGAATTCCCAGTGGGCCTGTCTGTTTATTTGGCCACTAGGGACGGTCTTGTCATGCCACTGGGGTTGAAATATTGATGCCTGTATTTAAGGCATCAAAGAAGCGTCCTGTATGAAAGCTGTAACACAGTTTGTCCCGTATTCGCAGGAATACGCCATATGACCACCAGACCATATAAATAACAAATTTTCAATTTATAATTATTATCATTATCTTTATAATTATAATCATTATTTTTGCGCAAATCATTGTTTTATTTGTGAACGTAGCCATTCGAGGAAGGCTTTAAGACCAAGCGGGACTCGCGCTAATGGCAATTCACTTCACCGTTTGCGTTTTAATTCTGCCAAATCGGTTTGATCATGAGCCCAACAACCAGCAAGGCAGGAAAACATTCAATCTGCCTGAGGGAAGACATATTTCAGTATTGTATGTGAATGTTAAATAGAGGAAAATAAATACATTAAAAAAAATTAACTTCTAGTGTATTCTTAAACTTGGACCTCATTATATTGAAGTACAAATCCAAGCACCAAAAGCAGCCCACACTCTCGAAGATTTAATTGAAAAATATGCATTTTCATTCATTCATAGGCTATGGTTGCAATAATATTTTAGTTAAAAAATTTAAGTGCCATTGTTTAAAAAAATGCTTTATTGACTGACGTTTCATATACCTTTAGTTGTTATGCTTTTAAATTTCAATTCCATTTGTATGTATGTAAATTCACAGTATTATCACCTACTAAATTACTACACCACTTGTGCAGTCACAATTCTATAATGGTACAATTTACTCAGGCTGATGAATTTTTTTGTATTATATTAAAACTATTTTTAGAATAATTGCGCATAGGTGTAGCAAAACAAATGTGATTATTTTTGAGAACTTTTTAACAGCAGGCAGACATACATTTTGGTACAGTACAGATATTTTGACCATCCCTTATTCTGTTCCTTATTTCCTTATAAGGAATCACAATTGTTGCTTATTTTCCATTTCTGAAGTTAATTGGCAATTATCTGTTGACTCCCCGACAGCGGCACCTTGCTCAGGAAAAAAAGAAAAAAGGTCAGTTGTTGGAGATATGCGAGCAAAAAATAGACAAAAAATGGATAATTGAAAGCAAAATATGGCACTGAAAAGGCCAGTTAAAAAATTTAAATAAAAAATAAAACATGAAAGCTCTAGAAAAATACAATGAATTACAAGGCTGTAGAGAACAGTGCACTATTGCAGACGTATATACTAAGGTTTTAATTACATTATTTTAATAGCTATAGTCAGTCGTGAAGTAAAGTGAGCCGGTCTAAGGCATGAAACTCCAGAGCTGAAAAATGAGTCCCAGAAGGAGCCCCACCATTCGGAGGAAGTGACATAGAGGGGGACTGACAGGACAACATTAGTGGCTGAGGACTGAGGAGAATTAAGAAATGCTCAAAATATGATTAAAAATAAAAAGTATCTTAAAGCAGGCAGGCTTAGGGGAAGCAAAGTCTCTATCTCTCCAAACTAAAAACACAGTCCAGTCACTCTCAGTGGTGGGGTGGTGAGCGGGGCTCGTATCTATCCCCTCGCATTCTACGAGTACTCCCTCCGGCACGTGTTGCTGGCTCACACACCTGGTCAGACGCATCAATCGGCTCAGGCTCCAGGGTGATGGCAGGCTCAGTTGCTTCTTCTTGGGATGGCTCTTCAGTGGTGGGCTTAGCAGATGCTCTGTTCAGTGGTGTGGTGACTGGCTGGGCACTGGGTCTGCATTGGGGCTGGTGACGTCCTCACTGGTGAAGGCTGATCCACAGGAAACTAGCACCCACTCCACATAGTCCACAAAGCTCCCTCGAGGATCCTCAGTCGTTTGGGGAGGTGGTCTGATGAGCGAGACTGAGGAATTCCTCAACATGCTCCCAGAGGTGAATTTAAGTGCATTTTTCTTATTTTGAAAATTATCTGCCAATGGGGTAAGAAAAATAAAATATAATCTTGTCAAGTCAAGTCAAGTCACCTTTATTTATATAGCGCTTTTAACAATACAGATTGTGTCAAAGCAACTGAACAGCATTAATTAGGAAAATAGTGTGTCAATAATGCAAAATGACAATAGTAAACACTCATAGTTTTTCAAATTGGTATGTTTCGCCGGGCCGCGAATAAATATAGAGCTGAGTATCATCAGCATAAGAGTGAAAGCTAACACCGTGTTTCCTGTTGATATCTCCCAAGGGTAACATGTAAAGCATGAAGAGTAACGGCCCTAGTACTGAGCCTTGAGGTACTATATACTGCACTTGTGATCGATATGATACCTCCTCATTCACTGCTACGAATTGATGGCGGTCATATAAGTACGATTTGAACCATGCTAATGCACTTCCATTAATGCCAACAAAGTTTTCTAGTCTATGCAAAAGAATGTTGTGGTCAATAGTGTAACTTGTAACTTGAAACAATAACTTGTTTCCATTTGCATTACAATTATTTTTATTACCCTATGGTGGATAATTTGACTTATTTTAGGTCAAATGCACTTAAAATGCACTTGTTTGTTCCCCAGGAAACAAGACTAAATATCTTATATAATTTCTCATCTATAGCATCTTAACTTAAGAATTTTTAGATATCCGTACTTGAAATAAGACAAAAATACTCAGTAAGAAAAGCATTTTTGCAGCGTGAATTATTGAATGAGGTATTTAAACATCGCTTACGCTTTAAAAAGAGGGAGGAGACCGAAATAAACCCAGAGATTCCCTCATTTCAGAGTAAACATACTCAGATTTTTCACTAAACCTCCTTTCTGAAACGGGCCTCTTGACTTTGTGCAAGGGGAAAACAAAGTCCAAACTGAAATGACATGTGACAGATGCAGCCCCTGCATCAACTTAACTTGAAGTATCGAAAGAAAACGTACTCAGTTACTAACGTAACCTCGGTTCCCTGAGATACGAGGACGAGTACTGCATCGCAGATGCAATGGGGGAAAACTCCTTTTTCTCCGATGACTGAAGCCTTTTCAGTAACGCAATGTAATTGCACGGCCATTGGTTCGTGCAGTGAATTAAAAATGTTTCAATGGCTCGGCAGCGGAGATGCACGAGCCTATGGCGACGAAGCCCGCCAGAGCCCGCCAGAATGGGCGGGGCCATCTGGCTATATAAGCGGGTATATCGCCGTAGGATCCTCAGGTTACTTCGACTGAAGCTACATAGCATGGCTAGTTATGCAGTACTCATTCGCTTATCTCAGGGAACTGAGGTTACGTTAGTAACCGAGTACGTTCCCTATCGATACTTCACTCGTACTTCGCCGCAGATGCAATGGTTGAACCAGTACAATCCCGCCGTGCCATGTTAGTGGAATGACTCATACTTGCACTTGCCTTAAGCACCACAAGGGGCTCAGAGGGACCAAGTATTTTGCAGGAAAACTCCGCAGTTTGCCCAGCCTAAGTAATCGTTCTAAGGAAAACCCCGCACAGCCCCGGCACTTCAACAAGGGCCAAGATCGTACAGGAAGGAAGGCCAAAGCCTGAGTACTGGTTGATGAAGGCAGAAATTAATCCATTATGCAGAAAGGAACCTGGCCTGTAAGGCAGGGACGTCCAGATTATAAAACCTGGCAAATGTGGACGGCGAGGCCCAGCTGGCCGCCGCACAAATCTCTGCAATGGACACACCGCTAGACCAAGCCCAGGAAGAGGCGACACCTTTAGTTGAGTGGGCTCTTACTCCCATGGGGCATTGTAGGCACAGGGAAGAGTATGCTAGCGCGATAGCGTCAATTATCCATTTGGAAAGGCTGTTCCGACTGCCTGAAGGGGGAAGAACGCTTAATATAAACTTTCAACGCCCTGACCGGGCAGAGTAAATTCCACTCTTTGTCTTGCTCCAAAGGAGGAAACGCCAATAGAGTTATTACCTGCGCTCTGAACGGAGTTGAGAGCACTTTACCTACATCACCATGCCTTGGCTTCAGGACGACTTTAGAGTCGCTGGGCCCAAATTAAAGGCAGGAGGGGCTCACGGAGAGCTCCTGCAGATCTCCCATACACTTTACCGATGCTAACGCTAGTAGCAGAGCGGTTTTTAATGTCAGGGAATGAAGGTCCATGGACTGTAGTGGCTCAAAAGGAGGGCGCTTCAGAGCCCTCAGCACCGTGGGCAGAACCCATGCAGGGACGGTGATGGGGAGAGGCGGGTTGAGCCTCCTAGACCCTTTCAAAAAACGAACAACTAGGTTGTTCCTGCCCACCTATTGGCCGGCTATAGTTGCGTGGAAAGCTGCTATGGCCGCTATATAGACCTTGAGCGTGGAAGGGGAACGACCCTTGTCCAACAACTCTTGCAGAAAGGACAATGTCAGCGATACAGTAGGTGGACATCCAGAGTGTGCTTTTTACCGCCGTGGGTGCCGCCGCCGCCGCGTCTGCAAAATGCATTTGCAGCTTTTAACCGCTGAGTGGCACTTTAACTACAAGTTATCAAGTAAACGCTTCAAAGCACATTTTCACAAATAGCCGTCAGCGTTACATTTGACGGCTGCAGTTGGCGGAAAATGAAAGATAAACACTGTAGTTAAAATA
>NW_015646440.1:0-601 GCF_001515625.1 Sinocyclocheilus rhinocerous | reverse complement strand
CACACCACAGCACACACTCCCACCCCTTAAGGAACAAAAAAATACACTGACAGGACTATAAAACCAGACAACACAGAGAATCCGAGAAACACGTCCTATACAGAATGTAAGGATGAAAAACAGATTAATTATTAGTCAGGCAAATCTAGAGTAAAAGAAATGTCATATGCACATAAATATGCGTGGAATAGCCACATCGCAAGCCCTCCAATTAGCGAAGCCCTTGGCTCTCACCTGCAAGGAAATCACATCCAGCTTTCCGCCTCGACATTTAGATATTTATGTTGTCAGATCAACTTCAAAAGCTTTCTGCCACTGATGGAACTAATACGTTTCTGATTAGAGAGAAAACAGCAACCACTGGAAATGATTCCAAAGTGAGGAGAAGATTCGAAATCCACCGTTTTCCTTTGTGTTTGCATTATTTGTTTGCCGTCTTAACAGTTCAAACAAGGTAACGTATCATGCTACATAAAGGGATAGTTCACCCAAAAATTAAAATTTGATGTTTATCTGCTTATCCCCAGGGCATCCAAGATGTAGATGACTTAGTTTTTTCAGTAGAACACATATGATGATTTTTAACTCCAGTCGTTGCAGT
>NW_015646439.1:0-2474 GCF_001515625.1 Sinocyclocheilus rhinocerous | reverse complement strand
ATGAAAAATATGTTTTCAGTACCGTATATAAAAACAATAAAGGCATAATCTGAAAAAACAAGCCTTTTGGATTGTAGGGAATAATATTCTCAATATTTTACAGTTGGTTTGATACCTTTACCTCAAACAGTGTCAGAGTTTACTTAATTTAAGAAGGTACAGTATATAAAACATGAAAAATATGGATTCAGTACCGTATATAAAAACAATAAAGGCATAATTAGAAAAAAACAAGCCTTGTGCATCATAGGGAATACTATTTAGAGATTTGTACAGTTGGTTTGATACCTTTATCTCAAACGGTGTCAGATTTTAATTAATTGAAGTGGGTACAGTTTATAAAAAATGAAAAATATGTTTTCAGTACCATATATAAAAACAATAAAGGCATAATCTGAAAAAAAAACAAGCCTTTGTCGTTTAATGGATTTATATTGTTGAATACATTAAACGTTGTAAAATTATTATAAAACACATCCCTGTTATTGCACAAAGCTCAGTTTTTGGAATTACCATTTTATGTTTTTCTGAACATTTTAGTATTGGTTTTATATTATGATGTCACGTAGTTAAATTGTTTAATTAATTTAAATGGTAAATTTTTTATTTATTTATATTTTTTTCCCCCTAGAAATTAAGCCTTGTGCAACGTAAAGGGCGATGTCTAATGAATGTCAAACGTCAAACTAACTTTACCGCCGTAGTTTTCCACCGGAGAAAAAAAACTCCGGTGGAAGTTTTTTTCAAAACTGAAAGTCCCGTCAGTTTTGTGTTCTGCGAGAGACTCAAATACTCCGCTCTCCACCCAAATTTAAAAGCTGCTGTTGGTTAATGAAGATTTGACGAAAGAACTCGCGGCTCGATTGGACTCTTGTCGTGTCAGAAAGTGATAAGACTTTCAGTTTTATGCACGTCGCCATCTTTGATTTTACTTTGGTCACTGTCGCTATGGTTACTGGTAAGGAATACGGGCTTGACTCCTGTTGCACGTTCATACAGACAGTATTCTAAACAAAACTGCAAGCTGCTGTGTGAACGGGACATTTCGAGACTCACACCTGTAAAGAAAATGCGGTTGTCAATCCCAAAAACTGACAATGTGAACATAGCCCTATTGCGCTGACATCAAATTTATGCAAACTTATGGAATGGATGGTTATGAACAGGTTGACTTATGTTATTGAAAGTAGAAAAAAAAAATTTCAGCATGTCAAAGTGGATTTAGAAAAGGGAGAAATACAATGGATTCAGTCTTGTGTTTGGAAGTTGAAATTCGAAAGGCTCAAATTAATAAAGAGGTATTTGTGGGAGTCTTTTTTTGAAGTAGAAAAAGCTTAGGATATGTTGTGGAAAGAGGGGCTTTTAATGAAATTGGAAAGGAAAACTTGAAATCGCATCATATGACCCCTTTAAGAAATTGACACAAAAATGTATAACTGGATTCGGAGTTTCTTGTTTGGAAGAACGATTCAAGTAAGAGTAGGGACTGCATTTTCTCAAATTCTCCCAATTGTGAATGGAACTCCCCAGGGAAGTGTGAGCAGTCCTATTCTTTTTAATTTAATGATAAATGACATCTTTCATAACGTTGATCTGGAATAGGAAGATCATTGTATGCAGATGACGGAGCACTATGGAAAAGGGGGCGCAATGTTTTATTTGTAGAAAGTAAAATGCAAAAAGCAGTGAATGAGATGGAGAATTGGGCGAATAGTTGGGGTTTTCAGTTTTCTGTGGCAAAAACACAAGTAATATGCTTTTCGAAAAAGAAAAAGAATCCAATCTTGAATGTCAAATTGTGTGGTCATCAGCTGGAACAAGTAAATGTAGTAAGATTTTTGGGTATGTGGATGGACTCTAAATTACATTTTAGAATTCATATTCAGAAATTGCTAGAAAAATGCAAAAAATGAATAAATGTCTTAAGGTGCTTGTCAGGAGCTGAGTGGGGGGCAAGCTGTCAGTCACTGAAAATAATTTATTGTGCTGTGATTAGGTCAAACATAGATTATGGTAGTGTAGTTTACAGTTCTGCAAACAAAACCTTACTTAAAAAGATAGAGGTAATACCAAATCAAGCTTTGCGCATTTGTTGTGGTGCATTTAGATCTTCTCCGGTGGATTCATTAGAAGTTGAAATGGGAGAATTGCCTATAGAACAGCGTAGGTTTCAGTTAAGATTAAGGTACTGGTATGGTGTAATGGGACATCTGGAGAACCATCCAGTTAGACTACTTCTGAAAGATTGTTGGGAATATGTGAATATGTTGCTGCCGTGTGTTTTGACTTTGAGCTCCGTCAAGTTAATTCTTTATCATCTATTTTTTATCTTAAAATCAATTTTATGCACCATACTTTTCGTTTCTATAACGTGTGAATATATCCCCGATCGTATTCTACAACAAAAACAATCAGAGGGCCTTGTTATTACTAGTTTTATTTAGATTTCCCGAGTCCGCTATTAGCAAATAGCC
>NW_015646438.1:0-6154 GCF_001515625.1 Sinocyclocheilus rhinocerous | reverse complement strand
CGCACTGAAAATGTCAGAAACTGCTAGTAGCAGTGTTCAGCCATATATGTTCGAACCGGTGTCATGCCGAACTTCACGATCATTCTGGTAGCACGTGAAGGCAGCATCAGTGAAAACATACAGACAATTGTAGCTTTAGCAACATTAGCCTTACAGAGTGCCAAGAAGCTCTTTCAGAAAGGCAATTTGGAAAACAAACGCGTGATACTTACTTCTTCTAGATGGCTTAACATTAGCTGGATCACGAACAGTTGGCACTGCTCCATTCTTCAAGAGCAACTTTTGTGCAAAACCTGCTTTATACTGACCCTCATTCACAAAGCAGTCCGGTGTAAAATGATTCACGCAGACATAAACAAATTTCTGTAGAGTTGAGGGAGCATTTTCTTCGAAAACAAAATTAATCCACCTCTTCTTCAGCAGCTCAGATTTCGGGAGTAAATGGAGAGAGCTCTGTGGATTCATACATCCAGCAACAGAACACCTAAAACGCTTGGGAGACATTCTTGTCAGTGCAGCAATGGCGGACTGTGTACAACTCGCTGTGAACTCGCTCAGGGCGGTTCTACATTAAAACGGCATTGTCTGTCAACATTCGTGGGCGGTGCCTGTGGCTAATGTGACGTCACATTAGCACCAATGCTAAAAATAGGTCATTGGGAGACACTGCTAATTATGAGATTAAAAATCATTATAGGGTGGTTGTGTCACACTGCCAACACACATTTATGTCCAAACACCTTGCAAAAGTGAATTTTGCATAATAGGTCCCCTTTAAATGTAGGCTTTTTGAGCAGTGGGGTTACCCAAGCCTGCTTGAATGCAGTGGGGAAAGTGCCTATGAGGAGAGATGTGTTGATCACGTGTGTGAGTGCTGGTAAACGTGCAGGGGAGATTGCTTGGAGAAGGTGTGAGGGGATTGGGTCTAGAGGGCATGTTGTAGGATGGCTGGAGAGGAGAAGTTTAGACACTTCTGCCTCAGTGAGGGGACAGAAGGAGAAGATGGGAGTTTTAACAGTGGGTGTGGTTGGTTGGAGGTCCTGTGTGTGTGGGGCTGAGAATTGACTGCTGATTGTTCTAGTTTTGTCTGTGAAGAATGTGGTGAAATCATCAGCTGTTATAGAAGTGGTGGGAGGTGGTGGAGGGGGACAGAGGAGAGAATTTAATGTTTTGAAAAGATTACGTGTGTCTGGAGCGTTGTTGATCTTGTTGTGGAAATATGAAGATTTGGCAGTATTGACTTCAGCAGAGAAAGATGAAAGCAAAGACTGATACATAATCAGGACTGACAGGTCTTTTGATTTGCGCCATTTTCTCTCTGCTGCCCTGAGTTTGAACCGATGCTCACGGAGAACATCGGATAACCAGGGGTTAGAAGGGGCAGCCCGTGCTGGCCTGGAGGACAGAGGACAAATATCATCTAGACAAGATGTTAAAGTGGAGCATAAAGTGTCAGTTGCTGCGTTCTTTACACGAGGAGGCTGAACAAGAGGGCTTCCGCGTCAGTGCACAGAAAACAAATAAGCACAGTCTAGCGATACCAAGAGTGAAAACAGCTGTGGCCGCCTTCTAATTAGCACACCCAACAGCCTATAGCAGAGCAATTGCTCAAATTGAAACCAAAATTCGCACTTAAGTGCTGGAAGCGAGCAATACAAAAAACACAGGCTCCTTCTAATCCGACGACTATTATTATAATAACAAGTAAGTACAATCAAAAATACAAACTACAACGAAAAAACAAAGGTTTCATCTAAAAGTAATCGGTAGAGGGGTTGGTGGCACACAGGTAGACAGATGTAGGGTAAATGTAATGAAGAAATTGTCAGAGATATGTAGGGGTTTGACCAAAATATTGTCTGCAATACAATTGTGTGTGCAAATTAAGTCAAGTTGGTTGCCTGATTTGTGAGTGCTTGTAGTGGTAGGTCGTTTGAGATCAAATGAAGCTAGGAGTGAATGGAAGTCTGTAGCATAAGGCTTGTCCAGATGAATGTTGAAGTCACTAAAGAGTAAAAGTGGACTGCCATCCTCTGGGAATGAGGACAGCAGCCCATCCAGCTCTTTTAGAAAGGTGCTTAGAATTTGCCCAGGAGGGCGGTAAATTACCACAACCTGGAGTTTTATAGGAGCCATGACTGTAATCGCATGAGATTCAAACAAGTTATAATTGGATAGGGGAGAGTGGGTTGAGTATTTCCAATTGTTTGAAATGAGCAGACCAGTGCCCCCACCTCTCCCAACCTGTCGTGAGGTGTGAGAGAAAAATAAATTATTAGAGAGAGCAGCAGGGGTTGCTGAGTCTTTTGGATGAATCTAGGTCTCAGTCAAGCAGAGTGTGGATTGTATGGAAAAAGCAGAAATGAAGTCTGCTTTGTTGGCAGCAGACTGACAATTCCAGAGACCAACAGAAAAAACAAGAGGTGCAGTAGAAGATGTGCAAATAGGACGCAGGTTAACAAGATTGCATTGCCGTTTGCATGTGGTATTAGAGCATGGTTGAGAGACAACCGGAATGTTTTGGAAACACATGATAATGGTTGAAAAGAAAGGACAGTAAAGGAGAGTCTGAAAGAGAAGATAAAAATAAGTACTTAAGTGCGTTGTCGGTTTCATTGCTCGGTTAAAGTCGTGCAGAAAAAAGTTGCAGGTCTTTACACTCGTCGGTCGTTACACTTGTCGGTCTTTACACGCTGAATAAGAGGGCTTCCGCGTCAGCGCACAGAAAACAGATAAGCACAGTCTAGCGATACCAAGAGTGAAAACAGCTGTGGCCGCCTTCTAATTAGCACACCCAACAGCCTATAGCAGAGCAATTGCTCAAATTGAAACTAAAATTCGCACTTAAGTGCAGAAAGGGAGCAATACAAAAAACAGGCTCCTTCTAATCCGACGGCTATTATTATAATAAGTAAGTGCAATCAAAAATACAAACTACAACGAAAAAACAAAGTAGAAACAGGTAGAAAATGAAATATTCCTTCCTAGCAGCAAGTAATAATTTAAATAACAGATCCAGTAACAAAAATTCAGCAAAACACTCACACGCTGCCGTCTCCTCTGCTGACTAATCGCTTCTCCCAAGTTATGACAGTGACCAAGCAGTTTAAATAGTCTACAGTCGCTGTGGCCGCCTTCTAATTAGCACACCCAACAGCCAATAGCAGAGCAATTGCTCAAATCGAAACTACAATTCACACTTAAGTGCAGGAAGGGAGCAATACAAAAAACACAGGCTCCAATAACAAGTAAGTGCAATCAAAAATACAAACTACAACTAAAAAAACAAAGTAAATTGTGGTGGTGGAAGCACATTGTGTCCATCAAATCGAAGCGGGAGTCCTTTAATCAGGTCCATACCTAGCAAAACGGTGCCATTATCGACAATGAAAAAGTGTGCAGGGCAAGTGAGGCCATACTTAGATACTTTTGAAGGTAAACATCCCAGTACTGAAATAGGTTCCTTTGAATATGTAACCAAGCGAGCAGTAGGAGCTTGTAACGGCACAGTGCAAAAATACTGATCATACCATTGTTTTGGCAGAATGAATACTGATGAACCAGAGTCCACTGTAAGCTGAAGAGTCACTGGTTTAGCAGCAGGTGTAGTATTTATGGTCACATCACACACCAAATGGTCAGTTGCACCAGGCAGATGAAGGATACAGACTTCTGGTAATTCAACTGAATCTACTGAATGCGTAGGAGCTGAACGACCTGTCTTATTACTGCAAAATGTCCTGTCTTATTGCAGTTCATACATTTAGCAGATGCAGCGGGGCAGTTTCGTGCATTCGCAAGATGTCTATCAGAGCCACAGTGGAAACATGTCCGAGATGACGGCGCAGAAGCAGATGTTTTTGATGAGGTCTGCGCTTTAGATTTGGTCTTTGTATGCTGTTGTCCGGATGCAGGCCCAATATGTACAGCCACGCCACGGCTGTCATAAAAGTTTCCCCTAAGGATTTTTTTTTGGAGGGGGGGCTATAGTACCCAAGCTCCTGTGGATACGGAGCTTGGGCCAGGGCAGATGAGATTGATTGCCAGTGTGATGGACCCACCTCTGATGTCAGTGTGAGCGGCTGGCATCCCAGTGGTCTCTACGCTCCCAAGCCTCACAGCCTTGACACTCTCGGGCCCGGCAGACCTCCCTCTGTCTACTGCGCTGCCCATGATGGCGATCACCATTTTGTGTGTCTGGGCTGCACACTGCTCTCCTGTCCATGAGTCTGCCCCAGACGCCCCTCCTGTCCATGAGTCTGCCCCAGAGGCCTGTCCTGTCCATGAGTCTACCCAAAAGGCCCCTCCTGTCCATGAGTCTGCCCCAGACGCCTGTCCTGTCCATGCGTCTGCCCAAGAGGGCCCTCCTGTCCATGAGTCTGCCCCAGAGGCCTTTTCTGTCCACGAGTTTACCCCAGAGGTTGTGACTTCATCCGCAGAACCTCCAGAGGTGGCGGCTTCTGCTGCAGAACTTTCTGTCTGCCTTGTTATGGCCAAGGAGGCCGTCCATGAGCTCTCTGTCTGCCTTGTTATGATCAAGGAGGCCATCCATGAAGTCTCTGTCTGTCCTGTCATGGCCAAGGAGGCCATCCATGAACACTCTTTCTGTCCTGTCACAGCCAAGGAGCCCGTCCATGAGCTCTCTGTCTGCCTTGTTATGGCCAAGGAGGCCATCCATGAAGTCTCTGTCTGTCCTGTCACGGCCAAGGAGGCTGTCCATGAACCCTCTGTCTGCCTTGTTACGACCAAGGAGGCCGTCAGTGAACTCACAGTCTGTCCTGTCACGGGCAAGGAGGCCATCCATGAACTCTCTGTCTGTCCTGTCATGGCCAAGGAGGCCCCGTCCATGAACTCTCTGTATGCCTTATTATGGCCAAGGAGGCCATCCATGAACTCTATGTCTGTCCTGTCACAGTCAAGGAGGCCGTCCATGAACACTCTGTCTGCCTTGTTATGGCCAAGGAGGCCGTCCATGAACTTTCTGTCTGTCCTGTCACGGCCAAGGAGGCCGTCCATGAACTCTCTGTCTGTCCTGTCAAGGCCAAGGAGGCGGTCCATGAACTCTCTGTCTGCCTTGTTACGGCCAATGAGGCCGTCCATGAACTCTCTGTCTGACTTGTTACGGCCAAGGAGACCGTCCATGAACTCTCTGCCTGTCCTGTCATGGCCAAGGAAACCAACCGTGAACTTACAGTTTGCCCTATCATGACCAAGAAAGCCATCCATGAACTCTCTTCTTGTCCTGTTACGGCCACAGAGGCCGTTGTTAACCTGTCTGTGCTCTTTGTTCCAGTTCCGCCTGATCCGCTGTGATGATTCCATGTGCCATCGTCTCCACTGAAATGGTTTTCTGCTCCACCTTGGCTTCCTGCTCCGCCTGCTCTGACCTGGTGGTCTTCTGCTCCGCCTTGGCTCCCGGCTCCGCCAGCTCTGCTCCATGGTCCAGGTCCTCCACTGTTCCACAGTCTGCCATTGCTCAACAGCCCAGGCCCGCCTCTGCTCTACGGTCCAGCCCCGCCTCTGCTCCACTGCCCAGATCTGCCACTGCCCCACGATCCAGGCCCACCACTGCTCCCAAGTCCTGGTCCTCTGCCACGATCCAGGTCCGGATCCACTTCATGGGCCTAGCCCTCCATCCCTCCCTCTGAACCACCTCCAGTCCTTCACCCTCCTGGATTTTGTTGTTTTCTGTGGGGTTTTTTTTTAGGCATCTGGTAGCTGCCTGTTTTGAGGGGGGAATATGTAACGTGTTCTTGTTTTTTTTTTCTGGTTTAAATAAATCTTTTCTACTGCATTTGGATCCTCTTCTCTTACGATTACATGTTACAGGCTATCAAAAGGATAATTTATAACTTTCACTCACACACACACATGCACAATTGTAAAAATGTACTCAACATTCACAATAAATGTTATTTTGCTGGAATATAATGAAATGAAAGAAACAAAAAAATATTAAAAGTTTAAATATAATACTACAAATAAAAAAACACATGGTTAGTGTAGTTAAACCACTGTAACCACAAATTAACAATGATTTTGGTACACTATAGTTTAGCCGTGGTATTTGTAATCAATTCACCAAAATAAAAAAATAAATAACATGGTTTTGTCAGACTCTGGGCCAGGTTTTGTGTGTGTCTTTGCTCCCCAT
>NW_015646437.1:0-475 GCF_001515625.1 Sinocyclocheilus rhinocerous | reverse complement strand
TGAGATTTATTGTATTAAACATTGTTTCAAATAAATTGGAAAAAAGAAAAACATTTCAATGCACAAACGTTTTTTTATTGTTCACCAAAGAAATGGTAACACGACAATGCATTAAACTTGTCAGCCACGAGACAAGTACAAATAAGTTTTTAAACAGCTTACTAACAATTGTAACTATTTTGTAGAAGAAACATGAACACACAGTATTCAACAATATATGCTATATCCCTTGTGAATGCCTGGATATGCATAAAAAAATGGGCATGCATTAAAATGGAGGTTTTAACTTGGCTGAAGAATTGTGCGAACACACATTAACTGAGCACTAACAGCACTAATATGCATTGACACTATACACACTTTAGGCCCTGTCCACACGGAGATGCGTTTAGCTGTATACGCATAAATTTTGTATTGTATAGGCGTTTCATCCACACGGTTCCGGCGTTTTGGGAGAGTGAAACCGATATTTTTT
>NW_015646436.1:4434-5664 GCF_001515625.1 Sinocyclocheilus rhinocerous | reverse complement strand
TTAAATATCGCATGCGATTTATCGTGCAGCCCTAATAAAAAGTATATAAAAGTAAATACAATTTACCTTCTGGAATAAAAAAAATCTAATTGTTAACAATGCAGATATATTTTCACAAATATCGCATGCGATTTATCGTGCAGCCCTACTTTTTATTTTTTTGAAAGATCAAAAGGTGAAAAGAAAAGAAATTTATATATCAAAATTATTGGCACCCTTGGTAGATATGAACAAAGAAGCCTGTGAAAATATATCTGCATTGTTAACAATTAGATTTTTTTATATATAATTCTGACCATCTCTCTCTGTAAAGCAGATGCTTGTCAAAGACTGTTTGTTTGCTTATGTGCATCAATCAGAGTGTAAAACAGTGAGAGATGTTGAGGCAGGTGAAAAGTGTTTGGTTAATGGGGAATATTGACCTATTGTGTGTGGTGTTGCCGAGCCCTGCCTTGATATAATGATTGACAGGTTGAGGGCGTGATCGGCTCGGAATGCATTTTCAAATCCACATTTACTTAACCTGCATTATAGTGGGACATTTTAGGAAAATGCAATTGAAACATCTTGTGTAAGTGTCAATGCATTTAAGAAAAATAAAAGACATTTATATCACTATTTTTTCTACCCTATTGCTGCACATTTCGCTCAGAATGCATTTGAAATTCACACTGCATGTTGCTACAATTATCATGCGGTATCATGATGAAAATGCAATCTCATGTGTCCTCAGTGGTGGACAGTAACTAAGTAGTTTTACTTCATTACTGTACTTAAGTACATTTTTCAAGTATCTGTACTTTACTGGAGTAGTTTTATTTTTAGTAACTTTTACTTCACTACATTCCAAAGCATAAGATCGTACTTTTTACTTCACTACATTTCATAAAACTTATCGTTACTCCTTATAATATATCACGTGCTCCGGGACGCAGAAGCGGTGTCTGATTTATGAATGAACTGATTATTTTCAATGAACCCGTTAAATCGGTTCGCAAATCGCACCAAACGATTCATTCAGGAATTAGAATGAACCGATTGCAGCTGTTCTCGAGTCGACAACTCACTGATTCAAATGATCCGTTTAGTGCGAGTCTCCAGTGAACTGAATTCACAAGTAAGAACCGGGAGATCTTGTGAGCGCACGCACGACTGATGCTGCTAAATGTAAGTTACTAATGTAGAATTTTGGGATTCATTATTGTAACTGAAAATCATATTTAGGTCAAA
>NW_015646436.1:0-2815 GCF_001515625.1 Sinocyclocheilus rhinocerous | reverse complement strand
TTCTGGTTCCTCCTGTTTTATTCTCCAGGTTTCTGGTTCCTCGTGTTTTATTCTCCGGGTTTCTGGTTCCTCGTGTTTTATTCTCCGGGTTTCTGGTTCCTCGTGTTTTATTCTCCGGGTTTCTGGTTCCTCCTGTTTTATTCTCTGGGGTTCTGATTCCTCGTGTTTTATTCTCCTGGTTTCTGGTTCACTTGTGGTCTCTTCACTCTCCTCTTTAACAAACACCATCTTCACAGCAGCAGATCTCAGTTCAGATGATACTCCTCCAGATATTCCTGCTTGCTTCAAAACTTAGTCATGACTGTGAGGATGAGAATATTAGAGTTATTTATTGACCTGATTCAAAAACTGTATTTTTCTGTTTACAGAAACAACATTTCTAACAGTTTATATTAAAACAGCACCACGACAAAACAACCAGAGAGCGCAGTGAAACTAATCTTCTTCCTCTGAGGTTTAATGGTGTTTGGCAAACAAACGTATGTGTTTTAGCGCCACCCGCTGGACTGGAGTGTGAAGCGGCGAGAGGAGGGAAATAACACGGGGAAATTACTTGGTGCGTCTATAAGGTGAGCTGATTTGTTTTCCTTTAAAAAAGCCGATCTGCACTAATAAATTAAAATTATAGACTCGCGTGGTATTTGATCATCATCAACAGTCTTCGTGTGTGAGGATTAGAGGAGAAAAACGAGCGAATTTATTAGTCAAATATATAAGGTGAGCTGATTTGTTTTCCTTTAAAAAAGCCGATCTGCACAAATAAATTAAAATTATAGACTCACGTGGTATTTGATCATCATCAACAGTCTTTGTGAGTGAAGATTAATAGAGAAAAACGCACGAATTTATTAGTCAAATATTTCATTGAAAATCACACAAAGTTGCAGCATGTAAATATGGAAATTAAGATAAATGAAAACACATGATAATGATAAGATGTAGCCTTATGAAAAAAACGAACTAAATCCAAAATAATAAACAGGATAGCATGAAAGACAACCTTGGGTTATGTGTCCATCTAAATATTTGAAACTTAAAACAGTTGAATGAACGGTAATGTGAATTCCATATCCATAAAAAAATAGGATATTTTGAAGATGTTTCTGAAAAGCTGTTTACTTGATATTGAAATTGATATTGCATTTTGCAGTGTCTTAACATCAGATTTTGTGGTGAAGAAAATAACTAAAGAGGATATTGCTTTAATATATTCCTCCAATTTTACAAGAAGTGAGACCCACATTTAGAGACGTACCTTTATTGTGTTAAAGTCATTTTTATTTGGTGCTGAAGAAATGTAAAATCTGGGTACTGTAATCATACATTAATGGACAGAGTTAATCCTATATAGTCTTACATATGATATTTTGCAGTGTCTAACATCAGATTTTGTGGTGAAGAAAATAACTAAAGAGGATATTGCTTTAATATATTCCTCCAATTTTACAAGAAGCCTTGAGACCCACATTTAGAGCCGTAACTTTATTGTGTTAAAGTCATTTTTATTTGGTGCTGAAGAAATGTAAAATCTGGGTACTGTAATCATACATTAATGGACAGAGTTAATCCTATATAATCCTACATATGATTGTTGATCTGCTAAGACAATGTTTTTTTATTATTAATTAAAAAATAGATAAAACAATATATATATATATATATATATTACCATTACATGATTTAATATATATTAAATAATAATGATTAGGCATCCAGACAGATCATTTCATGCTGCTTATACTACCCTGCTGAAAAAAAACAAAAAAAACAATAGACACCATCTTAAAATTTGTAATGATTTACTGATTTTAATGGAAACTGTAACGGACCCTGTGGGTTTCTAAAAAAAAAAACAATATACACCATCTTAAAATCTGTAATGATTTTACTGATTTTAATGGAAACTGTAATGGGCCCTGTGGGTTTCTACTGGTAATTAGTCAGCTTCTTGGTGGCTTGTTAAAACACTAAATCCTAATGGAATATGTCCCAAAACACACTACAGAAAACCTTTTTTTTTTTTAAATGATGGTTTGTAATGTTTGTAATGGTATTTGTAGCGGAAATCATTAGAATTTCTGTGGTTGTGTCACGGAAACACCTGCCTCACCAGCCGAATCAGCCTCCTACACCCGCTCACAATCACCTGATTACTGATCACGGACACCTGCACCCACTTGCTTGTTAAAACCACTAAATCCTAATGGAATATGTCCCAAAACACACTACAGAAAACCTTTTTTTTTTTTAAATGATGGTTTGTAATGTTTGTAATGGTATTTGTAGCGGAAATCATTAGAATTTCTGTGGTTCTGAAAAAAAACAATAGACACCATCTTAAAATTTGTAATGATTTACTGATTTTAATGAAAACTGTGACAGACCCTGTGGGTTTCTGAAAAAAAACAATATACACCATCTTAAAATTTGTAATGATTTTACTGATTTTAAAGGAAACTGTAATGGGCCCTGTGGGTTTCTACTGGTAATTAGTCAGCTTCTTGGTGGCTTGTTAAAACACTAAATCCTAATGGAATATGTCCCAAAACACACTACACTTACCACACCAGTCAAATACACACTCACCTCAGTCACTAGTCGGCTGGTCTCAAGGTTGCAAGCTTCTCTGTCCTGGTTCCTCGCCTTCCGATCTGCCTGTCCCCCTCGGAATCCTCAATTCTCGGCCGGAGGACCGGAGTGCCGACCCAGATAAGACTGTGTTTTTGCTTCCAGTACTCCCTAAGTTGAACTCTTTTCCGTTGGAAGCCTTTCCTAAGTTCCTATTATTAAACTCTCTGACTTACGTTAACCTGCC
>NW_015646435.1:358-601 GCF_001515625.1 Sinocyclocheilus rhinocerous | reverse complement strand
GACACACGCGATCTCTGCGTTTTTTGTTTGGGCAAGGAGCACGCATGCGATGTCCTCGAGGGAGCAATCTGCGTTCACTGCGAGCGTTTTCTAATGAAAAAGCTCCGCTCTCGTTTGTCTCTCTTATCGAGGAAAGAGGGCAGCCATCTGCTTCCCTCGGTTCAGGACCCGCCGCTGCTGAGGCACGGAGGAGAATGAGCTCGTGGAGATCGTGGATCTGGCTGGCCGATGAGTTTGAAGAGG
>NW_015646435.1:0-200 GCF_001515625.1 Sinocyclocheilus rhinocerous | reverse complement strand
CAGGAGATGGCTGAGGAGGGCAAAGAAGCTGAGGCTGAGCCTTTCCAATCCTCCTGCCCTGCGTATGATGAGTTTTGGACGTTATGGATCGCGCCACGGCGAGGCTTGACTTGCCATGGAAGCGGGCCAAGAAAGTGACGTCGTGAGGTCGTCTTGATGAGCGCTATCTTTCTGGCCGTGACCCTCCAGCTCAGGTGAGC
>NW_015646434.1:37003-38716 GCF_001515625.1 Sinocyclocheilus rhinocerous | reverse complement strand
CCACGCAAGACTCCATTGCTGAAGAAAAAGCATGTTGAAGCTCGTGTAAAGTTTGCTGCACCACATTTAGACAAGCCTGTGAAATACAGGGAGAATATAGTCTGGTCCGATGAGACCAAAATTAAACTCTTTGGATGCCATAATACACACCATGTTTGGAGGTAAAATGGCACATCACCCCAAAACATCATGGTGTGGCGCTGGAAAAATTCATATAATTGGAAAGGGGATGAATATTATATGATATATAATAGGATGAATGGAAAAATGTACCGAGACATTCTTGATAAAAATCTGCTGCCATCCACCAAGATGATGAAGATGAACAAGGGTGGACATTTCAGCGAGACAATGATCCCAAACAAAGCCAAGGAAACTCTCAACTGGTTTCAGAGAAAGAAAGTAAAGCTGCTATAATGGCCCAGCCAATCACCTGACTTGAATTTAAGCACGTTCAATACTTTTCCCTGGGTCATTCCATTTTATTACACAACTTAATTTCTGAACTTATTTGTTTTCTGTTCTTTGTATGTATGGATTACATGGGTTGCAGATTTGAAGACTGTTTGTGTGGAAGAATGGGCCAAAATCACACCTGAGCAATGCATGCCACTAGTTTCTCCAGACAGCTGTCATTACCAACAAAGCCTTTTGTACTAAGTATTAAATACATTTCAGTAAGCACGTTCAATACTTTTCCCTGGGTCATTCCATTTTATTACACAACTTAATTTCTGAACTTATTTGTTTTCTGTTCTTTGTATGTATGGATTACATGGGTTGCTACCAACATCTGGTGAAGATTTCATGTCAACAGCACCTTTAGAAATATATTTACTGAGAAAAATGGTGAAGTGTTCAATACTTATTTTACCTGCTCTATAGTGTGTTATAAAATCTGAAACCTTTACAAACGGCCTCCAATAAATATGAAATTATGACCAGAGAACAATAACAACAGACTGTGTAGAGAAATATGAACCTTTTTAAGTGATAAAGTGCAATATTGCATGAATGGCATCCCTAACATGAAAATAAAATTAATTAATTTTAAATGAAAATAAAATAAAATAAAAATAAATTACATCTAACAATAAAAAAAATGAAACAAAAACTAAACTAAGCTGCAAATATAAATTTAAAATAATGCATAAATTAAAACTAAATAAAAAATATATTTTAAAAACAAAAATATAAACCTATAACAACTATCACAGACGTGGATCACGTGTGTTCAGCTGCACTTGTTTTAAACACAACGCTTTATATAAGAACACGAGCCAGAGTGCTTTGTGTTCACGTTTAAAGCAAATCACACTGCAGTTCACCATCCCAGTGTCTCAGAGACGCACGTGACTGGGGAGCGTTTATTAATCACTATAACGTGGATATTTAGTATGATTAGAGCTGTGAAAGAGTTCCTCTGGCTGATATCGTCTGCGGTCGTGTGCCTGTCCTTGTCGTGTGTAACGAGGCCGATCCTAACGAGTGTGTGACGGGACAGATGGAGGCTCTACCTGAGCTGTGACTTTACTCAAGGAGACTCACCTGAGGAGGAACCGTTCCCACAGAGATTCACCTGACACACAGTCACAAACACACACACACACACACACACACACTCACACTCACACACATGCACGCACACACATGCAGGCACACAGGCACACACACACACACACACTCACACACATGCACGCACGCACGCACACA
>NW_015646434.1:35338-36093 GCF_001515625.1 Sinocyclocheilus rhinocerous | reverse complement strand
ACACACACACACACACACACACACACACACACACACACACACACACGAAGAGCTCTTTGCGAAACGCTGCAAACTGACCCACTTTAAGAAAGCAGAGCGGATCCTTTAATCCAGAGCAGGATCATGATGGAGGGCTGCTGGCGTGCCAAGAGCATGCTGGGATACTGGAGGAACAGGCCAAAGCGTAAGCCATGGCAGTCTGTGGAGTAAAGCCTCCGTCTGCTGAACACAGACGCGGCCCGACGAGGGCTTCTCAAAGACTAGTGTGTCAAACAAACACACGCATGTCTGTGTGTCCACTCATTAGGGAGCGACACTGCTGACTGATGAGTGTTCACAGCCAGAAACCACAAACATCTACAGCCTAAATTACTCTGCTATCAGCTACTGTTTACTAAGCATTTTTTACAGTACAGGAAATTATACTAAAAAACGTATTTATTTATTAATGGGAAATTGATAAAAATAAGAAGATAAATGTCACTATGCGAGAACAAAACTACAACTAAAAACAGGCTTGATTTTCTCTGAACAAAATACAATTACCTTTATTTATTTTTTTTGCATAGAAATATGGCCTGATTTGTCATATTTCTGAGCAGTACAACACATTCTACTAAAATACTGTCACAATACACTTCGAGGAACGAGGAGACGCTGGAGAATACTTTAACAGGACTTTATTTGCACCAAGGGAGGGAGACGAACTCAGGAAGACGTTTAACAGCGGACAGAGAACTAGGGACTGGGAACAC
>NW_015646434.1:31174-33780 GCF_001515625.1 Sinocyclocheilus rhinocerous | reverse complement strand
CACTTTAAATACACACAGGCGGAGGGGATGACGAGACACACCTGGGAGCAATGAAACATAACTAGGGCAGGAACAGGAAACTACCCAAATAAGGGCATGGGAAGGCACATGGGGAGCAGGACACACACAAAACATGGAACAGAGTCTGACAAATACTTTGTTTATAATTATATAATATAATATTTATTTATCTATACAAATTCTAACGAAAACTGCATTTGTAATGATATAGAAATATATTAATATATAACATAATATTTATGCATTTTATATTATTAATTAATTCAATAATTATAATGTTCCTAATCATAATTCCTAATGGTGATATAAAACAGGCTTTATTGTCCTTTGCACAAAATAAGATTTTTTAAAAATGATTTTGCAGTGAAATATGATCTAACATTTCTACAGTCATATTTTTGTCCAGTACAACAATTTCTGCTAAAAATGTAATTTATAATTATATATAAATCTATTCACATCTAACATAACATTTCTTTATTTATTATTTATTTATTTAAACAAATTCTAATAAAACTTAATTTGTAATATAAATATATTTAAATATAACAATATTTATTTATAAATATATAATATTGTTTATTAATTCAATAATTCTAACGGTCCTAATCATAATCATTAATGGTCATAAAAACAGGCTTCATTTTATTTGCACAAAATATGATTGTTTATATTTTTCGTATGATTGATATGACCTGAAAATTTCACAGTGATATTCTACAAATTCTACTATAAATTCTACTGTATTTTTTATTTAACATTATTCATTCATGTATACATTCTATTTTATTAATTTAATTTATTAATTTATATTTAGTTATGCATTAAAGTAATGAGAATATAACAAGAAAATATTTAATTGTCATGGAACTAAATGTCACTATGAAAAAAATATATATATTGTGTGGTCCTAAAAATAGGCTTAATTTTCTTTGCACAAAATATGATTGATTTTTTCTTATTAATTCTGGGTGAAATATGGACTGAGCATATCTTCAGGCCATGTTTCATGAGATTCACCCAAATGACTTCATTGTAATGGTGCCTAATAATCATTTCGGCTGTAATGTGCCAAAAGCCAAAGGCAAAGGTATGAGATTTATGCAATTTAATTTATTTAAATAATGTATTTTATTTATGGATTTTTTTTTTTTCTTCAAAATAGGCTTCAGTTTAATTGAACTGATAAATAATGATAGCTTATTTTTTCTGGTGATTTTGGGGTGAAGTAAGGGCGGAAAGTGTCCTGAGAGTCTCTGATGATCTGACAGTAATGTCTCTGTAATAATGATTCGCTGTAATGGAGATGAATCTGATCGACATTCACATGCTAGCCTCCAGGAACAGCATCAGCTTCACAATTCACAGCAGAAGCCATTTAACTTCACTCCTGAACATCAGACGCACAGACGGACGACTGAACAACTGAACAGCGCAGCAAACGGAGTGCATTTCATCTGCTGCTGCTCAAAAATCATTGTAGTCAATGTAGTTTTTGTTTGTTTGTTTGAAAGATTCGTTGCTACAAAAGACGAATGATTCGCAAATGAATCATACAGAATGATCTGTGAAGCGATTGAACAATTTGTTAGCACAAACTCACTACAAAGAAAAACTCACAAGTGAATCATATGTGGTTTGAACAATTCATTAATAGAAACTGACTAAAAAGAATGATTTGCACATGAATCATTCAGAATGATTTGTGAAGTAGTTCCAACGATTCATCAATGCAAACTGACTAAAAAACGACTCATAAATTAATCATAAGTGGTTTGAATGATTCATTAACATAAACTGACGGACACGAACCGGCTAAAGAACGATTCCCAAATGAATCATTAGTATGGCGTTATTTTAATGACAAATGTCGAGAGCGCATTATTGTCACGCGAAAGCACATAAATATAATGCGCGTAATATAATATAAACTGGTTATTGTACTTTGTTTTACTAGGCCCACTTTATCTCTTTTATGTTTGTATTTTGTTCTTTTCTGTGAATGCACATATGCATCTCTCTGTAAGATACTTTGTAAACACTGTTTTAAAAGGTGCTATATAAATAAAGCTTTAACCAATCAGACCTCCACGACTGACCGATGAAAATGCGTGAAATCTAATTGGCTGGGAGGGAAGTGAACCCGGAATTCTTTTGACAATCAAAGATGGATCTTTAATTTCTTTCCAGTTTAATAATATTTAGCAATGTTAATGAAATGTAGCCTATATTAGAAATGGCTAGGAATTGGGTGCTTGGATGATTTGTACATATAACCTCTGTCTGTCCTGGTTGGTCTGAGCAATTTATCAATAACAACATATATTTATAAAAACAACATATTATAGTCTATGGCTCTAAAGACTTCATATAAAACATCAATGTTATGTCATAATATGTCAGATACCTCAACTGAATTTAAAATCATTGCAATAAATTCTCAGTTGGTATGATGACAATAATAAGTAATAATTCCTATCAAATCAACATCAACTGCAAAAATAGATGTAAATGATGCAAGATATAATACAATAAATGCTCTAATAGCATCGACGTTTGGCCCTTTATTGGGAGATTTTTTTTTT
>NW_015646434.1:18042-29722 GCF_001515625.1 Sinocyclocheilus rhinocerous | reverse complement strand
TGAACCTGGAATTCTTTTGACAATCAAAGATGGATCTTTAATTTCTTTCCAGTTTAATAATATTTAGCAATGTCAATGAAATGTAGCCTATATTAGAAATGGCTAGGAATTGGGTGCTTGGATGATTTGTGCATATAACCTCTGTCTGTCCTGGTTGGTCTCTGAGCAATTTATCAATAACAACATACAGTATATTTATAAAAACAACATATTATAGTCTATGGCTCTAAAGACTTCATATAAAATATCAATATTATGTCATCATATCTCAGATACCTCAACTGAATTTAAAATCAATGCAATAAATTCTCAGTTGGTATGACAATAATAAGTAACAATTCCTATCAAATCAACATCAACTGCAAAAATAGATGTAAATGATGCAAGATATGTTCACAATGCAAGTTCTGATAGCATCGCTGTTTGGACATTTATTGGGAGTTTTTTGTTTTTTTAATCCAGTGTTTGTTTTCAGTTCTGATTTTAGTTAGATTTTTTTTCATGAAAACCCACTTCATATTAGCTACACATTCAATGGCACTCTCCTCTAAAACAGTGAATATACAGTTATATGTTATATCTTGCTCTAATAGCATCGCTGTTTGGACATTTATTGGGAGTTTTTTTTTTTTTTAATCCAGTGTTTGTTTTCAGCTCTGATTTTAGTTAGATTTTTTCTTCATGAAAACCCACTTCATTTTAGCTACACATTCAATGGCACTCTCCTCTAAAACAGTGAATATACAGTTATATGTTATATCCAAATTTTAAGTATCGGTTTAGGGAGTATATATATATCCAAGTACACAATACATATATGACCACAAGAACTTCATATGCTTTTTTGTTTGTGTTTAGATAAATCGTTCAGAGAGGTTTGACCAAACTGTCAAACTAGGTTATTTCCAAATCATCCAAGCACCCGATTGATTTCTAATGTTTGATTATTATGACTAAGTAGTAATAAATTGTAAAGAAATTACAGATCCATCTTTGAAATCTGATACAATAATGCGCTCTCGACATTTGTAATTAAAATAACGCCATTCACTGACACGGACCGGCTAAAGAACGATTCCCAAATGAATCATTAGTGATGTGTGTGATTCACTGACACGGACCAGCTGCAGACTGATGGTCAGCTGAAGTGTAAATGGAGCGGACCTCGTACGATGATGGTGGTGGATTTCTTGGCCGGGTTTCCCACGTTGTTGCTGGCGATGCAGCTGTAGACGCCGGTGTCCTCGGAGGCGATGGCGGGAAGCGTCAGAACCCCTTCCTTCATCAGGCTCTTCTCCGGCAGAGATCCGGAGCCGCTGGTCCAGGCCAGGCTCGGAGCCGGCTCTCCTGCGGTCGTGATGCAGACCAGAGACACCGTCTGGCCCGGATTCACCACGATCGGATCCTCCACCAGCAGCTTGATGGAGGCGGGAGCTGAGAAACACAGCAAACACTCAGGACTTTTATTTTCAAAGTGCAGGGTTATTATCGCTAACTAAAACTATACTTAAAAAATAAATAAAATAAATGCTAACTGAAATTAAATGAAGAACTAAAATGAATCTAAATAAACTAAATTATATAGACAATTATATAGAAAAACTGATAAAAATGAAAAAAAAAAATTGCTAAAACTTTTACTAAAATAAAAGCAAAAAGAGAAAATATCAAATAAAATGCAATTCAAAACATTAAGAGAAATTAAAATAGTATAGTCACTGACATTTGTTATTAAAACTACTGAAATTGTTTTCTTTAACTGCAATAAAGCTATATAAAATTAAAAAAAAGAATTAAAAAAATAATAAGTTATTTCAGCTACTTGCCAAGGCAATATTTCTAAATTTCGTTTGGTTTAATTTGAAGTACTAAAATAAATAAAACTAAGTAAACTAAAACTAATAAATAAACATAAATAAAAAACTATATAGACATAAAAAACTAATAAAATGAGAAAACACACAACAAGGTTACTAAAACTTTAACTGAAATTAAAGTGAAAACAGAAAATATATGTAACATAAAATTATCAAAAAAAATATGTTAGTTAGTTATTGGTCACTGATCTTTAGTCACTACTTTAACTACTAAAACTACTAAAATTTCTCTCTTTAACTGAAATAAAGATATATGAAGTAAAATAAAATAAAATAAAATAAAATAAAAATCTAAAAAAGATTTTCATTTCATTTTCAACAACATTTCTCATTGTCTTTCGGTTTAATTTGAAGTAGTAAAATAAAACTAAGTAAAACTAATAAATAAAAATAAATAAAAATGATGTAGACATAAAAAAATAAAAATAAAAATGGCAAAACACGCAACAAAGTTATTAAAAATGTAATTAAAATTAATGTGAAAACTGGAAATTTTGCATTTTTAGTCCAATTTTGAAGGAACTGTGGATTCATTATTAAAAATCTATTTAAAAATTGCTTCTGTAAAATAAAAAAATAAAAATATAATAAAATAAAATAAAATAAAATAAAATAAAAAACAGCAGACTCTTTAAGAGCCTCACCAGTTTTATTGGTGAGTCTGAAGACGACTCTGCGGTCGGCGATGGCGCACACGTTCCTGACGGAGGCGATGCAGCTGTAGTTGGCGTAGTCCTTGGGTCTCAGGTTCTTCAGCTTCAAGATCTTGGTTTCCCCCTGGAGCTCAGAGCGACAGACAGAAAGACGTGTGCAAATGTGTGCTCCACAACACAGACATACTGCAGGAGAATGATGCATTACACACACACCTCCTGTTAAACCACTATCACCGAATGCACTTTACACAACTTCTGCATGAACAATATCTGATGGAAACAACAACAACTGCTTAGTAACCTTAATATAGTCATTTTATCTGTTCGCATTTGCTACATGAATCTTTAGCAATTTTGAAAACATTAAACCTGAGATGTGACGAGACGAGACAATTTGCCGTTTTGCATTTTTAACATATTATCCATAAGAATAAGAGCATTTAAAAAAAATATAAAATAAAAACATTGTTTCCAAATAGTTGAGATTGGTTAAAAAAAAAAAAAAAAAATCTTATTCTTGTGCTTTTACTGTTCCTCTTTTTTCTTATATATCCCCTTAAATCCATTGGAATACTATATATTAATAATTTATTCATATAATATTTTTATCATATATATTTTATACATAGCATTTTTAGTACATATTATTTATAACTTAATTATGAGAATTGTATTATATATTTCATAAATAATATGTTAATATTACATATTATCAGTAATAATTTAATTATATTTTGATACTATATATTTTGTATATCACATTTTATATTCTAAATTATTATTATTAACAATTTAATTATATATTTTATAGATGCTATTTCTTATATATTAGTGCACTAAACATTTAGGCCTACATTTATGATTTATGTATTTAAATTGCATATATAATTTCCATGCATCTGGATTACAGAGTTTATAAACTATTAAACTTATTGTGATGATGCATATTTGGCAGTCGTACATTAAAGAAACAGCTCAGATTTCTGTAATAGTATGTTAATACGCTCAATGTGTTTTAAACACACAATAACCAGGATGATATATTTATCATTAATAAATCCAGTCTCATATATTTATCTAACTGAATATTGCTTGGAATTACAAGACATTCTTTAATCATGTTAATTTTTTTTTAACTGAATAAATGTAACTGTTTTCACAATGAACAGAGTTATATTGATTCTAAGCAATATTAATAAATGCATTTAAAATAAATATTATTTAAATAAAGCCAAATAGATGCAAATAGTTAATAAACCATGCTCTGATTTTGGAGAGCTTTTTCTGCTTATGATCAAAATATATATTTTGTTCAATAAATATAGTTTATTTTAAGAATACAGGAAAATGTAACAATCCTGAAAGTTGTCTACACAGTTTGAAGGAGATCTGAGGCTTTACAGTGGTAACAAATATGATATTTTATTATATCTGATATGATAAATATTCAATTTCTAAATAGATTATAAAATATGATAAAAAAATGTAATATGATTGTTTCGTTATAAATATGGTGTTTATCTTTATATTGGACAACCAGGGTTATTACAGTTAACTAAAACTAAAACTGAAACAAAAATTTAAATCATCAAAAACATTTTCATTACTTTAGCAACATTTATCACTTTTCACATTTAGTTTAAATTTATGTACTAAAATAACTAAAAATTAAAACTGAAGTAAAAACTATATAGACAAATATGCATCTCATTAGGTTTATTAGTTTATGTAAAAACGGTGTAATCCAAATGGATGGAAATTTTATATGCAATTACATAATACATAATACATAAATACATAAATCCTAAATTTAGGCCTATATATTTTCCACCGAGTTTTTTTATCTTTTTTCTTTTAGTTTTAGTAAAGCCATTTTTTTAGTACAGTATTTTTTTTTTGTATTTTAACTAATTGCCATTTTTATCATAATTATTGTAAATATGTCTATATTTTTATTTTACTGATTTACTTGTTTATCCTGTTATTATTATTATCATTATTATTATTTTAGTACAAATAAAATGAGAAATGTTTCCTTGGGAACTTGTTGAATTAAAATAAGTTAGCTTTTCTTTTTATAATTTATTTTATTTTATTTAATTTCAAGTAATGAAATGTTTTTATGGTTGTAGTTTAAGTTAACTATAATAACCCTGCATTTGACAGATCAACAAACGCTAAATCCTGATGTTTAAAATAAAATTTTTTTTTAAAAATGCATGAACTTCTTCCACTCATGACAGCACTCGCATGATATGATGAGTGTTTAATAAAGCGTGAGGAAAGCAGCGAAGGCGTCGCCGACAGCGTTGATCATCATTAATCTGGATCTTATTTCGCTTCCACTGCAAATCCATTCAGCCGCTCCTCGTTTCAAAGTCAACCTTTGAAGTTTTAATTTGCGGCTTATCGCGTTCGACGCGCGTCACAGACTCAGGGGGTCTTTAGGACGGCGTCTTCAGACGGTTAGCAGACGCGGCGGCGCTTTGATGCCGATTATAACATCACACACTTTCATATTCCACTGACATATTCATACTCAACCTCCACAACATCAGTCTATATACAGACGACACCTCCTCGCCTGCGTCTGCCTGATATCAGTGCACAGAATAAAAACACACGAACCAGATCAGAGAGAAGAGTGTGTGTGTTATCGGATGGTGAGATCAATGAAACACATATGTGGAATCTGTTCGATTGTTATGCAGTAAATGCAGCTTCACATGAACTCTTTGAATCGTGCGCTTGAAAACGCAACACACGCCAAGCATCTCTGTACTTTTGTAAAGAGAAATCTGTGGTCAACAAAAGAGAAAAAAATTCAAAAGAGGAGTTTCCCTGTGGTTGTCTGCCAAAATAAAAGCTCTATGGTTTACTGTTTGAAAGCAAAACAAAATAAAAAATAAAGTAAATAAAAATAAATAAATATGTACAGTACACTCTAAAACATGCTGGGTTAAAAACAACCCAACTTGGGTTATTTGGCAACCCAGCGCTGGGTAAATATTGCTGGGTTACTTTGACCCAGCTGGTTGGGTTAAACGTTTTTACCACCATGCTGGGTTGTTTAATTTAAGTCATCTATTGTTTAAAAATTACTATATTGCTGGCTTAAAATGGGCTGGAAATTAAAAATCACACACAGAATTACTATAGGCAACAGCAATAATCAAAAGATGAAAATTTGTTATAATCAAAAGTTGCAAGGGCTGGAAATTAAAAATCACACACAGAATTACTATAGGCAACAGCAATAATCAAAAGATGAAAATTTATTATTAAGCAAGAACACCCATGGACAAAATACAAGACAAATTAAATTTATTTGGGTGAATACAGCATAGTTTACAATATCACATACATTTAAACTCGCTTAACGAGCATTTTAGTAATAAAAAAAGGCACATTTAAAAGTAGCTATTCAATTCAAGTGTATTCAACCGTTCTCTGTAATTGCTTTTTACCAAAATAGTGCTAATTCTCGTGCTGGTGTGTCGCTGAAATCTGAGCCGATGAAGGGCTGCTGTTCGCCGGGGAACTGCGAACTTTAGACCGCGGCCTCGCGTTTCACTCATAGCTTAAAGATGTGACTGACTCCAAAACCTGCCCAAAAACAAACAGTACTGAGATTAGAGAACATATTTTAACATCAAATTAAATTAAACTCAGTATTATAACGAATAAAATCCATTTATGTTATGCAAGGCAAAGACGTTTCCAGTGCAAAACGACCGCTGCTGACGCAGCTGACTGACATCTCGTCCTTATGTTGCGTTGCATAAAATAATATTATTTACACCACATTAAAGACTTTATAAATGAAATAAAATGTATACAAACCTTTATTTCCCGGAAAGAGTGCATCAAATCGGTGGAGGCGGCGCTGAGAACCACTCTATCCTGTAGGACGCAAAAAGCCCGCGATCTGACTGTAACTCAGCAGCTGCGTTGTTGAGAGGTTTCACCGGAGACAGGGTCAACCCAGCGGTTAGGTAGAAAAAAATAACCCATCGTTAAAATGACCCAGCACCTGGGTAAAAAATATTAAAAACAACCTAATAAAATGACCCAACAGGCTGAACACAGCATTTGGGTTAAAAAAATAACCCAGCGTTAAAATGACCCAGCATGTGGGAAAAATATTAAAAACAACCCAATAAAATGACCCAACAAGCTGAACCCAGCATTTGGGTTAAAAAAAAAAGACCCAGCACGTGAGTAAAAATATTAAAAACCACCCAAAAAAATGACCCAACAAGCTGGACCCAGCATTTGGGTTAAAAAAAAAAAGACCCAGCACGTGAGTAAAAATATAAAAAACCTCCCAATAAAATGACCCAACAAGCTGGACCCAGCATTTGGGTAAAAAAAATAAAAAAATAAAAAAACAGCACCTGGGTAAAAATATTAAAAACAACCTAATAAAATGACCCAAAAGGCTGAACCCAGCATTTGGGTAAAAAAATTAACCCAGCGTTAAAATGACCCATGCAGCACGTGGGAAAAATGTTAAAAATAACCCAATAAAATGACCCAATAAGCTGAACCCAGCATTTGGGTTAAAAAATAACCCAGCGTTAAAGGGGTCATGATGTTGCTAAAATGAACATTATTTTGTGTATTTGGTGTAATGAAATGTGTTTATGCGGTTTAAGGTTCAAAAAACACATTATTTTCCACATACTGTACATTATTGTTTCTCCTCTATGCCCCGCCTTTCTGAAACGTGTCGATTTTTACAAAGCTCATCGGTCTGAAAAGCGAGGTGTGCTGTGATTGGCCAGCTATCCAGTGCGTTGTGATTGGCCGAATACCTCAAGCGTGTGACGGAAATGTTACGCCCCTCACCATACCGTGATGATACCCTGTCCGGCCAGAGCGATGAGACAAACACATTAAAACCCATTACAAACGAGGCATTTGTTGCATCCAGTGGGGACATAATTATGGATTATAATGACTTATACTGTCTTTTAACGCCGTCCTCACCACCCTCGACGGTGGGGCGGCCCAAGGGTATGTGGACATCCCCCCAGTCGAGCGCGCTATTGCTATGCAGCTCTGCCCGCAAAGCGCCGCCGCCTGGAGAGGTAGTCCACGCTTTCCGTCCAGGGCCTGTAAGTTCTCGTCCGCGCAGGATGGGTTGGAGCGAAGGCTGTCTCCCTCCACCCTTAAAGTGTGTGTTGCCGCCATTGCCGCGCATCACGAGGCAGTAGATGGTTAGTCTTTGGGGAAGCATGACTTGGTCATCAGGTTTCTCAGAGGGGCAAGGAGGTTAAATCCTCCGTGAATATTTGGGCGGCGTTATGCAAATCTTCTCACATCGTGACGTAGACATGTGGGGTGTGTTAGAACGAGCCGTTTTAGGTAGGCGTGGCTGACTCTTAACTTTTATAAAGAATATCTCTTTGGATTTGAGACTTTAGTGTTTGCAACTTTACAGATCTTCTTTATGCACCAAGAGCTTGTAACACTCCAAAGAGAAAGGAAAAATTGAAATCGCATCATATGACCCAGCACCTGGGTAAAAATATTAAAAACAACCTAATAAAATGAACCAAAAAGCTGAACCTAGCATTTGGGTTAAAAAAAAATAACCCAGCATGTTTTAGAGTGTTTAAATAATAAAAATATAAATAAAGAAAATTATACAGTACATATATAATTAGTATGATTATATTAGTGATTTATATATTTAATAATAATTTTATAATAATAATAATAATAACAAATAATAATATAAATGTTCTTGAAATTTTATTTTACAATAATAATAATTTCAATTGATAATAATAATAATAATAATAATAATAATAATAATAATGATAATAATAATAACTGCAATTAGATTTGTTTTCCCAATATGTTCTGCCTATTTTTTTTATATTAAATAATGCATTCTTTAGACATATCATAATATTTTGTGATATTTATCATATTCTGAAATAAAATGAACAAGTGAAATAAAAAAGCACATTTCATTTCAGCTAGTCACCAAGCTAACATTTCAGCTAACATTTTCATTTGTGTAAATCGCTAAAATAACTAAAACGAAACAAACTAAAATTTAATAAAACTATAGACAAATATAAAAAAGAATACAAATAAAAAAAAAAATGCTAAAACTATAAGAAAAATTAAAAAAGAAAGAGAAAATCTAAAAATGAAATCTGATTCAAAATATTAACAAATACTATACTAAAATAACATCGATGTGGCGTATAGTTTGTCTGTAAAAACAAAAGCAGTCTTAAGTCGCTGGGGTATATTTGTAGCAATAGCCAACAATACATTGTATGGGTCAAAATTATCCATTTTTCTTTTATGCCAAAAATCATTAGGATATTAAGTAAAGATCATGTTCCATGAAGATATTTTGTAAATTTCCTACCGTAAATATATCAAAACTTAATTTTTGATTAGTAATATGCATTGCTAAGAACTTCATTTGGACAACTTTAAAGATGATTTTCTCAATATTTCGATTTTTTTTGCACCCTCAGATTCCAGATTTTCAAATAGTTGTATCTCAGCCAAATATTGTCCTATCCTAACAAACCATACATCAATGGAAAGCTTATTTATTCAACTTTCAGATGGTGTATACATCTCAATAAAAAAAACCCTGACCCTTATGACTGGTTTTGTGGTCCAGGGTCACAAATATCCAAAATCCACTCAGAACATCTTAGCAGCTAGTTTGCGACGCCCCGTTGTGATTTGCACAGGTGAACATCGCAGAAACATCTCATTCTGCACATAGACGTGCCATCTCAGTAAGTGCTGTGAGACGTGACTGGCTTTCCAGTGACAAACACATGATAAAGAGAAACAGTCGCAGCTATAGCTGTTCTCCTGACAACTACAGCCAAAATAACACACGCTGCTGACGGCTTCCACCGACACATGCTAGCGACGTGCTTCTGTGAAACAGCAGCTGACGTTTAGCCACAAAACAAATGAGAAAGGCTTGAGACGCAGCGATCTGAGGCGCTCGGCGGGGAAGACAGCAGACAGCTACATGCTACGACGTGCTAATTACTAGCATCACCTCGTGCTGAGTTTAAAATGACGACGAAAAACAGTAAAACCGGCCTCCTAACAGTCCTCATGTACTGAACTACCACAGAGAACGAGCGCTTCACGCTGATGAAGCTAATTAAACTGATTCTAGTCCAGCTAGACGGAAATATTACAACTAATAGTTTACTTTTCACTTCAACCAACAAAAAAGTACCAGAAAGTACTACAGTATTACCATGCTTTTTAGACTTAGATGGTAATTTTTTACCATCTCTTCTGAAGTATTTTCTGCTCACAAAGGCTGCGTTTGTTTGATCACAAATACAGTAAAAACAGTGAAGTATTACTACAGTGTAAAACAGCTGTTTTCTATGGAATCCTGTTTCCATCACACAAAAGAATAATTTAAAAAAGTAATTGTGAGTTTATATCTTTCAATTTTAAGAAAAATGTGAGGAATGCGAGATTTAAACTCAGAATTGCAAGAATTAAAATTACAATTCTAAGAAAAAAGTCAGAATTGCGAGAAATAAAAATGCAATTCTAAGAAAAAGTTTTAAATTGCGAGAAAAAACACAATTAAATGTAACATTTAAACTCAGAATTGCAAAAAATAGACTTGCAATTCTAAGAAAATGTCAGAATTGTGAAAAACAAACTTGCAATTCTAGGAAAAATCTCAGAATTGTGAGAAATAAAATTGCAATTCTAAGTAACAAAAAAGTAAGAATTGTGAGATTTTAACTCAAAATTGTGAAAAATGAACTTACAATTCAAAAAAAAAATGTCAGAATTGTGGAAAATTACAATTATAAGAAAAAAGTAAGAATTGCGAGATTTTACCTCAAAATTGGGAGAACTTGCAATGCTAAAAAAATGTCAGAACTGTGAGAAAAAAGTTAGAATTACGAGAAATAAACTTGCAATTTTAAGAAAAACTCAGAATTGCAAATAAACGTGCAATTCTAAGAAAAATGTCAGAATTGTGAGAAATAAAATCGCAATTCTAAAAAAAGTTAGAATTACGAGAAATAAACGTGCAATTTTAAGAAAAAGTCAGAATTTCCAGAATTGTGGTGCCACCGTCAACCCCAGGAAAGTAAACTTTTTGCATTTGCAATTGCAATAATTTAATTGTAATTCTAAAAAGTCACAATTGTGACTTTTTCAAGGCATCCTTGCTAAAATAAAAATATTTCTTTGGTATAGAAGTGTATTATGATTTGCATATATTACTTTTATTAATTTAGCAGATATATTAGCAACATGCTAGTGTCCAAAAACACAGTATTACAGCAGTATTTAGAGCAAGGGTTACATTCTTACCTGGGTAAAGAAGGGCTCGTAGATCTCCACACCTTTATCTGAGCCTTGCGAGAGAACGTCTCGTCCGCGGTACCAGCTGTAGCGGATGGGAGGGTTGGAGTTAGCGACGCAGCGCAGAAACACCGTCCGCTCATAGTAGAACTGCTCTTTAGCTTCACCAATACTCTGATGAACCGTCACCACAGGCTCGTCCAGATCTGGAGAGACAAAAAACAACACACGGTCACACAACTCACCGCAGAAGACAAAGAGTCATGTAAGTTCATTTGAAAACAACTTTTCTAAATAAATATATAAAAAGAGAGAAAGAGAGGTAAGTAGAGGATCTTTCATACTTTTTAATCCACATGTAACATGATTTCACGTTACAAACAAATTCCTCCAAAAAGAGTGAAAAAAATTCTACACTTGAAATTCATTGACTGTGTATAAAAGAAAAGGATTACATGCTAGCAATCTTCATGTGTTAGAAGTGCAAAAAATAAAGTCCTCATTGCATTTAAAATGTATGCATTTAAAATTTAAACTCAGAATTGCGAGATTTAAATGTGCAATTCTACGAAAAGTCAGAATTGCGATATAAACTCAGAATTGTGATACATAAACTCAGAATTGCGAGATTTAAAAGTGCAATTCTATGAAAAGTCAGACTTACAATATAAAATAAGAATAGCAAGATTTCAACTTAATTTTATGAAAATAGTGAGAATTGTGAGATAAACTCAGAATTGTGAGATTTAAATGTGCAATTCTACGAAAAAAGTCAGAATTGCGAGATATAAACTCAGAATTACG
>NW_015646434.1:16077-17235 GCF_001515625.1 Sinocyclocheilus rhinocerous | reverse complement strand
ATTCTAAGAAAAAAAGTCAGAATTGCGAGATATAAACTCAGAATTGCGAAATTTTAACTTGGAATTCTAAGAAAAAAGTCAGAATTGCGAGATATAAACTCAGAATTACGAAATTTTAACTTGGAATTCTAAGAAAAAAGTCAGATTTGCGAGAAATAAACTCAGAATTGCGAAATTTTAACTTGCAATTCTAAGAAAAAAGTCAGAATTGTGAGATATATACACAGAATATATAATTAACCAAGCTACCTTCACATTATAGAGTACAGTATTAAGTTAATCAATTTACTTTCAGTTTTGTAATAATTTATGTTCCATATTAAGCGAACGAAACATCGGAAGCACCATATAACACTGTTTCACAAGAAAACCATTCATTAACTGAATGACGTAACTCTGTGAGATATTGGCCAACAGGAGATTTACTGCCACTCTATTTGTCACACTTCTGTGTTCATTAATATGAAATCTCAGTTGTCGATTGGTCTTACCCATATTTTGAAGACCACAAGGGCAAGAAAGTAAATATATAAAATTTGCTGAACGACTGAAATGTTTTAAATGCACTGAGCACTTAATTTTTTTGCACTTGTATCAATAAAAGAAAATTGCTAGTATCTCGGTATGCAATCCTTTTCTTATACACAGTGATTGAATTTCAAGTAACTTTTCTGTCATTAAAACCCTTATAAAAGATGCAAACATTTTTTTTTCCTGTGAATCTGCTTGAGTAGCAACAGAAGATAAAGATTTACTCTCTGTCACGGTGACAGAAACAGAGAGAGTGAAATACTGCGATGGACTAAATCACTCAATGCCTTCTCCGGCTTTTCCCAGAGGAGAACGAACATCATTTCAGGTGCTGCCAGCTTCTTTCTATTTATACTTTCCTCTGGAGGACAGATTGACGTTCCTGATCAATGACCTGGCAGGACGATCCCTCAAGCGAGGGACACAAACCCACACCTGCTGGCCTTCACAATGGACCACCGCTGTCCTCCAGCTACACGCTTATTACAGCATCAGCCCTGCCATCATTCCTGCCCACAGTTATTCCCACCGGACACAGATATTGCTCCGAGGTTTCGTGGGTCAAGAGACGTCAAGGAGATTTTTGTCTGAGATGTTTCTCCTATATATATATATATATATACTGTA
>NW_015646434.1:15608-15957 GCF_001515625.1 Sinocyclocheilus rhinocerous | reverse complement strand
TCCAAAATCCTGTTGTACTAACAATATAAAAATCTTTTTTATTAATTTTGTATTCATTTTATTAATTAAACACAGTATTTTGCCCTCAGAAATTGCTAGTAATACTCCAAACAGTTTTATAGTTTTATTTACATAAAATATTTTTTTACAGTGCATGTTTTTATTAATTTTGTATTCGTTTGATTGATTGCATGTGACATTTTCAATCAGAAATTGCTTGTAAATTTTACTAAACCATTTTAATTGTATCAATTGTAAAGAAATGGCAGGTGACACATTAATTTAAATGTGATATTTTGAAGTAGAGAGGCTGATTTTTTAAATTATTTATATATATATATATATATAT
>NW_015646434.1:0-15515 GCF_001515625.1 Sinocyclocheilus rhinocerous | reverse complement strand
TCCAAAATCCTGTTGTACTAACAATATAAAAATCTTTTTTATTAATTTTGTATTCATTTTATTAATCACACACAGTATTTTGCCCTCAGAAATTGCTAGTAAATTTCACAAATAATTTAAAAGAAATGGAAAGTAATGCAGTGAATTAAATGTGAAATGTTTAAGTATAAATAGTATTCTTCTAATGAAACACTCCAATAAATTGTTTGATTTACTTTACAGTGTGTGTGTGTGTTATCTATATTAGAGTGTTAAAAACAATAAATGCAGCTGAGATCATTTAATAATTATTTATGAGCATTTATATAAATATTCTCAGGAGACTTTTGAGATGCAATTTCGAGAATGAATGATTCTCTTAAACCCTCTAGAGGAAAAAAAGACACAAATGAGTCGATAATCACACAATGAGACTGTAGAGCTACAAGAGTCAGAAACATCTGAGTCGTTGTCAAGATTATCAAGCCTTTTTCTCCATTTACTCCATATCCATCTAGGAGAAACTATTGAGATGTTAAAGAGATTCTACGCATGATTCTTTCCCGCGGCACATCTGACGGGCGATTAACCTGCGATTGACGAAGCGATGAATTGGACAGATTTATTGCTTTCTCAAGAGTGACGCCTTAAGCTCTTCCAAATGGCACTTATTGTAAATCTGATGTTATTTCACTTGCTAATGCTCACATCCTGTTAATAATACTTTAAAGACAGATGCATTTGCATAACCAGGCGAGACCGGTAGTGTTAAATGCGATAAACTCTAATGTTTGACCGGCGAACCTCGAGAGATTCTGGATCCGAATCAAAACTGATTAGCGCTGACCTTCTCCAGGCCATAACGACGCTAATAACATCCTCTGCTTACACCATTAAGAAATACAGCACATGTTTATCAGCGAAGAAGAGACTTTAATTTAGCGTCTCCTCTCACTCGAGATCCACACGTAATCAGCGAGTGGACGCTGCTACCTTGAATGCTTATTCCTCACTTTCATTAAGACATGTTCTGCCCCGAAGGCCTTTAATCAAAATCCTGAGGCGGTCAATACTTCATCCAGGATCATTTATCACAGCACGGGTTGGAGCAATTACCTTCACGAAGACGGCTATGCGCACACGACGAAGCGATTGAGTCGGGCCATTCTGGTGGAGAAGATTGCTCTAAATAAATACACTGATTCATTACGCCGCTGCGGCACCAATTCAGAGCTCATCTACCATCTTTGCTTCGTTTGGGACTGGCCTGAGTGATTATGCAACTGCATATAGAAATATCTGCAGTACTTCTTGAGTTACAAGCATGCAAACTTTGGATAAACAATGTTTTTGGCACTCAGAAAGAACAAAGTATCAAGGTATGCAAAGTGAACCACGTTTGGTTTTTGACTGAAATTTGTGCAATTTTAGCCACATTGAGATCCTCATATCTCTGGAAATGAATCACACAAGGCTTTGAAATTGATGATAACAAAAGAAATGTTTGTTAAGAATCAAAATCTAAACAGATATGAAGATATCTGCAGTACTTCTTGAGTTACAAGCATGCAAACTTTGGATAAACAATATTTTTGGCACTCAGAAAGGTATGTCTTTAACATAAAAAAGTATCAGGGTATGCAAAGTGAACCACGTTTGATTTTTGACCATTGAAATTTGTGCAATTTTAGCCACATTCAGATCCTCATGTCTCTGGAAATGAATCATACAGGTCCTTGAAAATTAAGATAACAAAAGAAAAGTTTGCTAAAAACCAAAATCTAAACCGATATTGAGATATCTGCAGTACTTCTTGAGTTACAAGCATGCAAACTTTGGATAAACAATATTTTTAACACTCAATGTGTTATGTTCCATGCAGTTGTTTTATTAGAAGGAAACAAGATGCATTTATAATTTCAACATTATTTGTTCCTCAGACACTCTTCTTTAAAAAGAAAAAGAATAAGCTGCATGTAAAGTGATCCACATTTGGTTTTGACCACTGAAAATGGGAAAAAATTCAACAATTTGGACATGGAGTTGCATTGGGATCTCCATATCTCTAGAAAATTAATTATACAGGGCCTTAAAAATGAACATAACGAAAGAAATGTTTGTTAAGAACCAGAATCTAAAAGGAAATTGAAATATATTTAATATGTCTTAAGTTACAGGCACACAAACTTTGGAAATATATATTTTTGGTACTCACACAGGTATGTTCTATGCAACTGTTTTGATAAATAGAAAAAAGTTTCAACATCATTTGTTCTGAAGACATTCCTCTTTAAAAGAAAAAAAGTATCCTTATGCAACGTGACCCACATTCGGTTTTTGACCACTGAAAATGGGAAAAATGCAACAATTTACACATGAAGTCACACTGAGATCCCAATATCTCTGGAAATGAAAGACATAGGGGTTTGAGAATGGAGATAACACAACAAATGTTTGTTAGGAACCAATTGAGTTGCAGGCATGTAAACTTTAACAATCATATATATTAATCGCGATTAATCGCATACAAAATAAAAAGGTTTTCTTTGCATAATATATGTATGTGTTCCATTAACACACACACACACACACACACACACGCATACACACGCACACACACACACACATGCACGCTCACTCACACACACACACACACACGCACGCACACACACATGCACGCTCACTCACACACACACACACACACAAATATATACATATATTCACTCAGAAAAGTAATAGAACATTTATTAAAGAATGCAAAATAACGCAGATTTGGTTTTTAAAAATTAAGATAACAAAAGAAAAGTTTGTTAAGAACCAAACTCTAAAAGAATAATGATATATCTTTAATACTTCTTGAGTTATGGGCATGCAAGCTTTGGAAAAATAATATTTTTGGCACTCAGGCGATTATGTTCTAAGCTTTTGTTTTGATAGAAGGAAAAAAAATATTTATAGTTTCAAGATTATTTGTCCTTCAGACATTTCTCTTTAAAAGAAAAAAGCATCAGCTCTATGTAAAGTGACTCAAATTTATTTATTTATTTTTAAATTATTAGTGTAAATTGAAAATAGGAAGAATGCAACAATTTGCACAAGCAGCAGATGAGATCCCAATATCACTGAAAATGATCCCTAAAAATGAAGACACCAAAAGAAAAAAAAAAGTTACAGGCATAGAGACTTTGGAAAAATATTATTTTTGGAACTCAGAAAGATACTATAAATCTATAAAACTTATTTTATACTAGTTGCCAAAGCAGCTTTTCTCATTTTGATTCGGTTCAACTTGACATGATACAATAACTAAACTAAAACTGAAATACAAATTAATAAAACTATGTAGACATATAAAAAAAAAATACAAAAAGCAACAAAAATGCTAAAATTAAAACTGAAATAAAAACTAATTCAGAATATTACTATAAACAATAATTTATCTACATTACTGTAAAATACTATAAAAAATATTGTCTCTCAATGACACTAAAAGAGCACCGATTAAAATATTTCTGCACTGAAATGTATGATTTTTGTGATGTGTTCAGTGATAATGTTGGCAGGGAAATAAAAGCCAACAACCAAGGCATCAGGATCAGTCCTTGTTGGGTTTAATCTATGTTAAAGCTAAAAGCCTCTCAGAATAATGCGAATCAAGCAGCGTGACTTCAATAAGCATGTGGAGGGTCAGAATCGAGCCGCGCTTCTCTGTCAGACGCTTCACAACAGTGACGGCTCAGACTGTGAGTTTAATCAAACGCACTGCGATCTCCTGCTGGAATCTATAGCCGTCATTACAGAACAAACAGCCATCAGATCTGTGCATCACTGCGCTGCAATGAGATCCACCCGGACTGAATTACACGCCACACGAGTGACATTCACGTGGGGTTTTCTGTGTAAAAATAAGCCACTTTGAGGGGAAAGATCAGTGATTACATTCCTTAGAGAGAAAGCGAATAGAGATTGAACTATTAATGAGACATGCAGAGGCGCAGTTATCATATTTTCTAAAGACAATTGGTAGGAAAACTCACTGCTGTGAATGTTGTGACACTAAATGACCCGCTGTACAGAAATTCCCAGGCAACTAATCAAATGTAAGAACTTTTTATTTTTTAATGCACTATTTTTTTTTCAAGGGGGGGGGAGAGAAACAGGACAGCAGCATTTTTTATGTTTACACAGAGACTGATAAGTATATTAATAAAATCTGTAGACTTCAGCAACCCTTGCTGCATTATATGCAAATGGTGACCATTAAAAAAAATGGGAAATGCACTTTTCAAGTTTTTTTTTCTCCAAAGTTTGCTTGTCTGTAACTCAAGAAGTATTAAAGATATCTTAATATCCTTTTATATTCTGGTTCTTAAGAAACTTTTATTTTGTCATCTTCATGTTTAAGGCCCTGTATGGTTCATTTCCAGAGATATGGGGATCTCAATGCGGCTTCGTGTGCAAATTGTTACATTTTTCCTATTTTCAATAGTTGAAAATTAAATTGTGAGTCACTTTGCATATAGCTGATTCTTTTGTCTATTAAAGATATACCTTTCTGAGTGTCAAAAGATTTTTTTTTTTTCCAAAGTTTGCATTGCATTATTAACATACTTTTCTTTTGGTATCTTCTAGTGCTGGGCGGTATAACCAAAAATTTATATCACGTTTTTTTTTTCAAAATTATACCGGTTTCACAGTACATGATGGTATTTTTTTTTTTCATGCATGAGCGGGTGTTAAGCATATTTTCTACTGATTGAGAGGAAATACTGCAGTATATTGTCTTCTGTGTCATCACGTTCTATTAGTTCTACAGCTTCAGTTTCGGAACTTTCATGCTTAGTAACACATACAGCTGTTCCCTCACCACAGTGCAACAGTGAAAAGGGACCCCTTTCAAACAGTGTCGCGTTCCCAACGTTGTTTAAGCGACATACACCGGTATTGCGGTATTTTCAAAATTAATATCATAACAAAAATAAACACCGGTATTCGGTATGAACCGGTATACCGCCCAGCACTAGATCTTCACTATATTGGGATCTCAATGCAGCTTCATGTACAAATTGTTGCATTTTTCCCATTTTCAGTGGTCAAAAACCAAATTTGAGTCACTTTGCATACAGCTGGTATTTCCTCTATCTAAAGAAGAAGTGTCTGAAGAATAAATAATGTAGGAAATTAGAAATGTATGTTGTTTCCTTCTATTAAATAAATGCAGCCTTGGTGATAAAAAAAATAAAAAATCTGACCCCAAACTACATGAACAAATCAGTCAAGCATCGCAGTAATTGCACGACATCAACATGGCCACGTTGGAGCGAAAGGCTGATGGTAGTGGGCAGATCTTTGTTTGAAATTCATGATAATCTTAACCCAGAGCACACATTTACATATTTATCCCTGCTTGCCCGCAGTGCCCACTTCATATTTATGAATAAATAACAAACTACACACTACAAAAGATGCACATCGGCAGAAAACACTGAAGAAACACTTATTAACATAAAGAGATAGTAAATCCAAAAATGAAACTTTGCTGTTAATTTACTCACACACAGGCCATCCAAAATGACTTTTTTTCCCTTTTCAGTCGAAGAGTAAGGAAGCTGAAACCGTGCTCCTTGGTGATTAATATAATGCAAGTCAATGGCTACCGTCACTTTGAGAGACAAAAAAGCATTTAAGTAATACAAAATGAATCCCTGTGGCTCCTGATGATATATTGATGTCTTATGTCTTATGTAAATTGCATTGGGTACCACTTTATTTTAAGGTGTCCTTGTTACACGTTATATGTACTTACTATTATAATAAAAATAAATTCTGCATAATTACATGCAAGTAACCTGATAAGCTACTACTAAATATTGTAGAAACTTAATTTGCTGTAAAGTTGCTTTGCAACGATTTGTATCGTGAAAAGCGCTATACAAATAAACTTGAATTGAATTGAACTGAATTGAAAAGTAACCCTAGTCCAAACTCTATAATCCTAACTCTAACCATATAGTAAGTACATGTAGTTAATTAATATTACTCAGTACTTAAATGTATAATTACACGGTAACAAGGACACCTTAAAATAAAGTGTAACCTTGCATTGCATAAACAAACGACACACAGTTTCTTGCACACACCAATCGTTTCACTTCATAAGACCTCAATATATCATCAGGAGCCACGAGTATTAATTCTGTGTTGCTTGATATGCTTTTTTTTTTTACTCTCAAGGGCCGGCACCCATTGACTTGCATTATATGAATCACAAGGAGCACAGGTTCAGCTAAAAATCTTCTTTATTGTTCTACTGCAGAAAAAAGTCATCTTGGATGGCCTGAGAGTGAGTAAATTAACAGCAAATGTTCATTTCTGGGTGAACTATATCTTTAAAGTCACGTGAATGAGCAGCAGTAACACAGATGTCTGCACTAATAAAAGATCCGGCGGCTGTCTGATGAAATCATAGATCAGGCTTAGATGGTTTTAGGCTGCAAAGGCTGTCACCTGCTACTAAACCAATAACTTTATCACCTCGTACATCTGAAAACAGCCTGCAGTCGCTGGACAAGGAAAGAAATGACCTGCTGCCCTCGGCTGAGCTGCAAACATCGCGCACATCAGGACCAGCTGATGAAAATGAAGCGTCTGTTTTGCCCAACGCTCAGGGGCCAGTTGTTCAAAAAGTGTAATCTGGATCCGAATGATCTAGATTTGGGATCCCATGTTTTGCAATGCAGGATCAGGTAACCCATCTTACTTTTGTGCCGGTTTTTCAAAGCAAAATTTGATTGGATCACACTGATCCAGATCACAGCAGGGCAGAGCCGACAGATTGAGAGATGAAAAATAAATATCTTCACGTCATCTTTCCCTCTGACTGCTTTAGAGCTGCAACTAACTGACAATCTTCTAACCAATTAATCTGTCTATTATTTCTTTGATTAATCAATGAAACAGTTCTTTTTTTTTTAGCAATTCCACAGGAAAAAAAAAAAAAAAAGATTATATATATATATATATATATGAGATGGGGGGGAAAAAATGCCAATGTTTTGCATTCTATAGTTTCACATTGCATTTACACAAATAACTACTTCTGACGGGTCCATCTCTGATGATTGTGCCAATGTAGTTTACAATCAGACCAATCAGACTGTTGACCAATCATTACTTGAAATAAAATTAATTTTAAAATTAATTTTGAAATAAAATAATATATAAAAAAACTTAAACTCAGTTTATTTCAGCTACTTGCCAAGAAAACATTTGTCATTTGTCAACTAAAATTATCAAATTGTACAGCATTTTGGCACAACGCTTGTTGTTTTTAAACGTGCTTTATAAATAAAGCTGAACTTGAACTTGAAAATTAAAACTGAAATAAAAATGAATAAAAATGATATAGGCATATTTAAAATAAATAAGTAAATGATAAACAAAAATGCCAAAAAATACACAGTAAAATTACTAAAACTTTCACTAAAATAAAGTAATAGATTAAAAACATAGGCAATAATCATGTATATGTATGATGAAGTTAGATGTTACTACAATTTGAAAAAATTAAGCTTTTTTAATTATTAATTATTTTTTTAACTATTGTTTCTATAATCATTATAAATAACTCTTGTTTTACACACAAAAAAATCATGGTTCATTTGTATAATTTATCAATACACTATAAGGAAAAGATGTGTAAAATACACAAAAAGATACTGGTAATTTTCTCACAGAATTTAACTAAAATTAAAATGGAAAATGTAAAAAATAAAAACTCAAAATAAGCCATGACAATCTCTGGCCGTAATTCTAACTCTCATAAACTCTTTGGCTTTCATGAGTCTCAGGGCGGATATTTGAGCGCCGTTCTGCTGTTATCACTCCTTTCTGATCGCTATCGTCTCTCAGGAGACGCGGGTGTTACGGTGTGTGTGTGAGTGTGTGTGTGTGTGTGTGTGTGTGAGTGAGTGAGTGTGTGTGTGTGTGAGTGAGTGTGTGTGTGTGTGTGTGTGAGTGAGTGTGTGTGTGTGAGTGAGTGTGTGTGTGTGTGTCTGTGTTTGCTCCAGAAGGGCATCTGCTGCTCGGCATGAGATTCAACAAGAGAAAACATGTGGTGAATAATTCAGCGGACGTTTCACCTGAGAGGAGGAGGAAGAATAGAGACTGTTTTATTCTCTTCTGGGTCACAGAACACAGTTCATCTGCGTTAAACACAATCAGTTTATAAATCACAAATGGGAATGAACTCAATAAGCACAGTCAAACCAACATCAATCACAAACAGCTGAAATACCTGACGGAGATATAGAAAATAAAATTGCTTTTAAAATAAAATAAAATATTTGGGCCATTTTTTAAAATAAATTTATACTTTTACTCATCAAGGATGCATTAAAGTGATCAAAAGTGTCAGTAAAGACATTTATAATGTTACAAAAGATTCTATTTCAAATAAACGCTGTTCTTTTGAACTTTCTATTAATCTGTGAATCCTGAAAAATAAAATGTATCACGTCTTCCACAAAAATATTGTTCAGCACGACTGTTTTCAACATTGATAATAATAATAAATGTTTGTTGAGCAGCAAATCAGCATATTATACTGATTTCTGAAGATCATGTGACACTGAAGACTGGAGTAATGATGCTGAAAATACAGCTGCGCATCACAGAAATAAATTACAGTCTAACAGATATTCACATGGAAAACAGCTGTTTTATATTTTAATAATATTTCACAATTTTTACTGTATTTTTGATCAAATAAATGCAGCCTTTATGAGCCAAAAATACTTCCGACCCCAAACTTCTGCACCTTCAGCAATTAATCAAGTTCATTCTACAAAAAATATAAAATAATGATCATGAGCCCACATATAAAACAAAACTCACCAAATGCATAAAGTAATAGTTTAAAGCGTTAACAAGAGTACAGTCACACACTCATCAGGCTTCATCACATGACATACTGAGTGCAATTCTGCATCAAAAACAAACATATATAAATCAAAAACTGCAAAGGAGTTAATGTTTTGCTCCAAACGCTGATTCGGGACAGTCGGTTCTGATCTCAAACTCTCTGAACTCAATTAAACACCAAACTGATGTGTTTAAAATGAGCCGTCCGTCCCGCTTCACTGTTCTGCTGATAAACTACTTATGATGGAGAGCACAGGAAGATTTCCAAACATACACATCCCTGCATGCTCATTTAATAAATATTCTGCTTAATTAGTCACACCTACTAAATCAAGCAACAGCATTACTGTTTCTCACAGTTAGTGAACTAACTAACCGTAACTAACTCATCCTGCATCTACAGGAGCTTCGTTATATCAGCATAAACGTCACTGTTTAATCAGCTGCGACCTGGATGGATTTCATCCTAAGTCAAAAGTGAAAAAGAAAAAAAATATGTATTTATAAAGGCAGAAACTGATGTTGAAATCTTCTTACGTGCATACATTTTTTGCACAGCTTTTAAATCAATTCAACATTGTTTATGATAATGCAAGGATAGATAGGCCATCATTGCATGCATTAGTATAATAACACAATCCTAAAAAGTCTGCTGATTTGGTCTCATGAAAATGCATTCCAGCGTACTAATTATAAGCAGAAATTGACTTTGGCATGCATATGATACGCAAAGGTTAGGTTTAGGGGTGTGGGGTAGGTGCGTATTATATGTACGCCAAAATCCGTATCATATGCATGCCAACAAAGTGAGTATCACATGCACGCAAAAACTATGTATTATATGCACGTCAAACACATGCGTATCGTATACACACCAAAGCCAGTTTCTGTGTTTAAATGGCAAGAAAGTACCCCAAAAAATAATAATAATGCTATTGAAATGCATTTTCATGAGACCGGGCTGAAAAAAGGCCTAATATTACATAATTTGATGATGCCAAACAACTTTCTGCATTACATATTTTTCCACAAAATAAGAATTTATTTTCAAATTATCAGCTTTAATCAAAATTGTGTTTTGTAAGGAAAAAGCGAGTCAAATTATGGCTACATACATAGAACCAGGCACGTGCACACATAGACATCAAAGCGGACTTGAGCACCTGCTCTTTTTCTTCCTCCAGAGAAAGTGCCCTTTTTTCTGGGGATTTTTTTTTTTTAATAAATGAATATATGTATATATGTGTGCGTGTGTGTGTTTCTGTTTGCGAGACCAGTGCATGTTCTTTCACTGCATGATTCAGTTTATTAAAATGCGTTTAGAATGATCACAAATTTCAGGATATGGGGGCATAAATGTATACATTTATATCATTTCATATAGTTAATCAGTATCACGTGAAGACTGATGGGTTTTTTTCACCAAAAAGCAGCATGATTACAAATGTGATATTGATTTTTATACAACAGTTCAATAAACAAGAATTTAATATTACGACACTTACTTTTAGACATAAAATTGACTGTTTTTGCGTCTCTGAACAACATGACGCTGTTTTGTTCCTGAATGAATCAACCTTTAAATGATTCGGTTCAATCGCAATGACTCACTTATTAACAGTGACTTGCTGCCACCTACTGGCGGTTTTAATTTCACATTTAAAGTATCTTTTCATTATTTTTAAAAAAAAATTCCTAATATCAGTATTCAACGTTTTATGTTTAAAATATCAAAACAGTATTAATGCATTTGTAACTGCAGGTTAAATGCATTAATGTCCTGCATTAAACAGTGTGTAAATGCATCTAAATGCCCCTTCTAATGCAGCTTCTGTGTTTCCTCTGCATTGCAAAGATTAATTTAGTCAATACTGATTTTGGACTGGTAACAGCCCAAATGGCTTATTATTCTAATTGACTGATTCAATTTAAGAATTTGACTCAAAAGATGATGCACACTTTTAGAAAAAATCAATTTAAACTTATTGGAAAAAATTAATTTCTATAACTGCTGTGAACGGATCACCACACAGAATATGCAGAATATCAAAAACTGTAGGAGTCAGCTGTCCACGGTAGTCCTTAAGATATCGGCACAATAACACACTCAGCAAAATATCGTTATCAATAAAATCCCAGAAAATATTGAGATATATATTTTTTTTCAATATTGCACACCCCTAACATATTAAACGTTTTGTTTAGAAAACAATTAAAATAATTATGAGAAGTGCCGGACCCGCATCCATCAGCCACCATCCATTCAGTCTAATGTGAGTTCACTTCCGCAAAAACTCCCGTTATAATCACTGATGGTGTCTACAATGTAAAATACTTCTCTTACTTACATATTTCGTCTGCAGTTTGTTGTATATTATGAGGAGAGAACTCACAGTCGCACGATCGCGTGGCTAAAATGATCACAAAATGATACTATTATTAAATTACATTATTAAATGGTGTGTGAAATGTCTAAAGCATATAAAGTGAATGAACTTCAGCTTACCTTTTTACACAAATCATGAGAAACCCTAAAAACGTTTTTAATATTAATATGTTTTAGTACATATACTTTACATCATTGTGTGATTACGTAAATGAACTAGTGGGTCCGTTATTTGAATCAGTTTGAAGCGAACTGTCCAAAAGAACCAGCTTGCGGAAAAGAATCCGATTTCAGCGTTTGCCTGAGGCTCTGGATTACAGATAATAATGTTGTAAATAATAATCAGTTTCTTGCACAGACCAATCGCTTCACTTCATAAGACCTCAATATATCGTCAGGAGCCACAGGGATTCATTTTGTGTCTCTGATATGTTGTTTTTTTTTACTCTCATGTGACAAACAGCCGCTGACTTGCATTTTATGAATCACCAAGCTAAAAATCTTCTTTACTGCTCAACTGAAAACTCATCTACATCTGGGATGTAAATTAACAGCACATTTTCATTTTTGGGGAACTATCTCTTTCATTTCCACACCGACTCGCAGCGAGCGACTTCTTCGATCGGGAGCAGATGGATGCGGGTCCGGCTCAGACTCTTTCTCCTGCAGATGAAGATGAGGAACTAATGAGAGCCAGTGGGGAAGTCAGAGGAGTAATGAATCTCTTCCTCTGCTCGCTCAGATACAGCGGCGTCTGCCGAGCTTCATCAGCCCCACAATTCATCTCTGCGGAGAACGAGCCGCTGACTGAACTCAGACCAGCAGAAAACCGGAGCAAAACTCACGGATGAGCGAAGCAAGACATCCACTACTGAAAACGGAGCTCAGGAAAGCTAGAAAACACACAGCTGTTCTTCTGCTGTTATTGGAGAACTGCACAAATTATTTGTCTGCGGATGCTTTCAAATAAAGGCAGAAACTGATGTGAAAATTGTGTGTGAGTGCATGCGTACAAATGTGTTTTTTTTTTGTTACTTCAACATCATTTATGAAAATGTAAAGATGAATAGGCCATTACAACATGCCATAATATAATAACACAGCCCTGCAACTTAACTGAATTAAAAAATATCAATAATATTGTATATTTTAATGTATTTTTTGTGTGTGTGTATATTAGCTTTAATCAGTGTTATTTTATTATCAGTATAGTTTTTATTAATATTTTGAATTTTTGTTTTTATATTTTGCTTTCATTTTAATGTGTATAATATATGCATTTAATGTGTATAGATAGCTTTATTAATTTTATTTCAGTTTTAGTTGTAGTTATTATAGTACATCAAATTAAACTAAATAAAAATGAGAAATCTTGCCTTGTCAACTAGCTAAAAAAAAAAATCAGTTAACATTTATTTTATTTTATTTTTATTTAGTGGAGAACAGCAGCTTTCATATTAAAAAAAAATAAATAAAAAAAAAAATATATATATATATATATATATGGTACAAAACAGTTCTAGGTGCACAAAACCTTGACTGACTATGAAAAAATATATATTTTATATATTATATATATTTATATATATATGTTTTTTTTTTATAAATTAGCAATCAATATACTCAATTATTTATGTATATTGAAAATGCACTGCATAACATATTGTGCTAATATATTGAATTTTGATGCTTCTCATATATTGAAACATTTATGACAATATATTTACTTAATAAAATATGGTACTGTTTGTATATTTATTCAGATTCAGTTATGAGAAATATATATATATATATATATATTACGGATGCACAATATTGGATTTTTTCCGATATCCGAAATGACGATATTTTTCAACTCATTTTGGCCGAGATGAGAAGATATGAGACGAGAAGATGTGAGAATGTGAATTTGACAGCATTTTTTAATCACAGAAAAAAACTTTAAAAAATACAAACTACATAATTAAACTGTAAACATTTTTTTTTTTAAATCCATAATTTTTTTAAAATGCTCAACAAATCACCATTTTCACATACTGTACATAAAACCTCATTTATCCCCCAAACATCTATAAAACTTCTACACACTTTACCAACTTATAATAAGCATGCTCTATTCTGAGACGAGACTAAGATATGAGACGAGAAGATGTGAGAAGTGAAGAAACAAGACAAGAAGATACGAGAAGCGAAGATATTAGATGAGATGTAAAAAAGTGACGAGATGAGAAGAGACAAGATTAGATGAAAGAGAAGAGATGAGAAGATATGAAAAAGAAAATACAAGATATGAGATGAGAAAAACAAGAAGATACAAGTAGAGAAGATATGAGATGATACTAGAATATATGAGATGAGAAAAACTAGAAGAGATGAAGGAGAATAAAAGAGAAGATACAAACAGGTATGATGAGAAAATACACAAAAAGAGACAAGATGAAAAAGTAATGAGAATGGGAAAACAAGAGGAGATGAGAAGATAAGATACAACAAGATATGAGATGAGAAAAACAAGAAGGGAGGTAAAAAAAGAGAAGATATGAGAAAAGATGATAGAAGAAGAGATGATACAAAAAGAGAAGAGTTGAGATGCAGCACAGCTGTAATTTCTGTAAGTTCTTTATGATATATAATATGTGACCCTGGTGCACAAAACCAGTCATAAGGGTCAATTTTGTGAAATATAGGATACATTTTTTGAAATTGAGATTTATACATCATCTGAATAAATAAGCTTTCCATTGATATATGTTTGTTAGGATAGGACAATATTTGGTCGAGATACAACTATTTGAATATCTGGAATCTGAGGGTGCAAAAAAAAAATCAAAATATTGAGAAAATCGCTTTTAAAGTTGTCCAAATGAAGTTCTTAGCTATGCATATTACTAATCAAAAATTAAGTTTTGATATATTTACGGTAGGAAATTTACAAAATATCTTCATGGAACATGATCTTTACTTAATATCCTAATGATTTTTGGCATAAAAGAAAAATCTATAATTTTGACCCATACAATGTATTGTTGGCTATTGCTACAAATATACCCCAGTGACTTAACACTGCTTTTGTGCTCCAGGGTCACATATGATATAAACATGACATAAATATTCAATTCATCATACATTCAATACAACAGGGAGACATTTAAGTCAATTTTGATGCAAAAAGAATGAAAGAAGGTTTTTCACATCATTATAATTAACCCCAAAAGGGATCAAATGACAATTAATTATGTGTTAATGAGAAATTATCATAGCTTTTAAATATTCAAATGTTTTGAATGCACTGATTTCAATAGGGATGATGCATGAAAGTATGTAGATGTAAAATGCAAGAAAAATGTTGTCTGCAAGACTCTTGAACACAAACAAATAGATTTCAAAGTCCAAACAATTTTAAATCAAGAAATGTTCTGATATAAAAAGGGATAAGAAATATTTTAAAGTGATTAATTAAATGCAAATGAGCAACAGTGAAAGTTGTAGTGGTAATGAAAGAGAAATAATCTTTAACAACTATATAATAATTGTTTTAAATGTAATAATTAATACATTATTATAATACATAAATAATCATAATGTTAATTTCTAACCAAGAGTACATTATCAATATGGTGAAAGAGAGAGAATTATAATATTTATATAACATAAACAACAATAATTAATAAATTATTATCATTTAAGGAATGTAAATTTTTTGAAGTGATTAAATCAAATGCAAATAACCAAAGAAGCAGACTCACATACAGTATAAATATAGTGAAAGAAACTATTATAATATTTTATATATTACACTTAATAAATAATGATTTTGAAGGAATAGACTAATTTGGTAAATTTTTAAGTAATTAAATCTAATGCAAATGAGCGACACTGATTAATAACCGCATATACAGATTGTGAATACGAATACAGTGAAAGAGAAATTATTTTAATAATTATATATATATGAAGAGTTCATTTGCAAAAACAGATAACTCTGTTTTTTAAAATTTTCTAAAAGCGTGTTTTTTCATTCCAATTAATCTCAATCAAACTGCATTTGGGTTATTTTGATCAGGTTAAAAAAAATTACTAAAAATACAGCTAACTAACACAATAAAAACATTACAATAAAAAACATGATTTTTGAAAATTAAAAAAAAAATATAGAGTTATCTGTTTTTGCAAATAAACTCTTCATGTGAATATATATATATAAATTATTATAATACGTGAATTATTA
>NW_015646433.1:0-1181 GCF_001515625.1 Sinocyclocheilus rhinocerous | reverse complement strand
TTATCTTGCGCTACACTGCCTCCTTGCGGTCATCAATAGCGTTGCGGTATGAAAAATGGCTGCATTACACAAATGATCAAAATAACACAACCCAGCAAAATCCATGCTCAATTAGTCGATGTAGGTCGATTATATTATTTAAAGGTCATAATATTTTCAAATGTAACGCAACAAACTCCAATGCAAGCAACAATAATATGGTCAGACACATACCAGTGTGAATTCAGGTTAATTGGGGTATTTTTCCCCAGTCATCTCATCGGCAAAAAGTCTCCCAATTTACATCAAATTGGCAAAAAGTGTCCCAGTTTACCTAAATTTACAGGGAGACTGGGCTAGTTGTCGCACTTTATACTCCGATTAATATAAATAATGTTCTCTATATTTGCATATACCATTGTTGACACAATCTGTCATTAAACAGACAATTAGACCTATGGAAAAACTAAACTCAAGAAATTCATGAAACATGGGAATGCTTTGAGATCACGCCTAAAACTTAAAAGTGAGGGTTTTTTCACCCCCGGTGGCAGCTTAGACCTTTGCCTTCATGTATGTGATTAATTTTGTAACTTTTATGTACAGCACTTAACATTTACATTTAGTCATTTAGCAGACGCTTTTATCCAAAGTGACTTACAAATGAGGACAATGGAAGCAATCAAAATCAACAAAAGAGCAATGATATGCAAGTGCTATAACAAGTCTCAGTTAGCTTAACGCAGTACACGTAGCAAGGTTTTTTTTTTAATTATATAATAAATAAAAAGAAAACAGATTGAATGGAAAAAGAATAGAGCAAGCTAGTGTTAGAGGCCTTTTTTGCTTTTGTTAATTGTATAATAAATCAAAAGAAAACAAATAGATAGAACACAAAAAGATTAGAAAAGCTAGTGTTAGTTTTTTTTTAAGAAAACAAGCAGTAAATGAATAGAGTGCAAGTCTAAAAGGGACAAGTGTTTATTTTTTTTAAGAATAGAATTAAAATAGAGAGTGCTAGACTTAGAGGGTCAAATAAAGATGGAAGAGATGTGTTTTTAGCCGATACTTGAAGATGGCTAAGGACTCAGCTGCTCGGATTGAGTTGGGCAGGTCATTCCACCAGGAGGGAACATTTAATTGAACAGTCAGAGAATGTGATTTTGTGCCTCTTTGGGATGGCACAATAAAGCGATGTTCAC
>NW_015646432.1:1485-1675 GCF_001515625.1 Sinocyclocheilus rhinocerous | reverse complement strand
ACTTTATTATCTTTTATTACTTTTATAATTTTTTTTTGTTTGTTTTGTTCCCTTTTATTATTATTATTTTTTTTTATTATTTTAATTTTTTTTAATCAGGTTTCTCTCCCCCCTCTTCTCTCTCACTTTACCACTCACTTATTTAAATTTAGTTTAAACAGTGTTTGAATTCAAATTTAAAGTTAATTTC
>NW_015646432.1:0-157 GCF_001515625.1 Sinocyclocheilus rhinocerous | reverse complement strand
ACAACACGCCGAGAGCAGTGGGAAAAGGACACCAGAGAGGAACTAAGTGAAAAACTTCGGCAAGCCGAGGCTCTCCTGAGGAGAGCAGAGACTGAACTCAAAGAGATAGACACCAGGGCCAAGGCCTGCGAAGGCCACCTGCAAAGTTCCCGGGCTG
>NW_015646431.1:18484-22571 GCF_001515625.1 Sinocyclocheilus rhinocerous | reverse complement strand
CTTTTAAAACTTGTGGTGTCTGTCTGGAACAAAAAAGCAATCCTGAACAGTAATACCAAACTTAACAACAGTATGACGTTAGAGATGAAACAGCATTTTAGCTTATCGGTAGGTTTATTCAAAGTAATGTCAAGTGTCCTAGATCACACAGTTTCATAGACAGGCCTACCAGTATTGATGGCTGGTTAATTATCATTTTGATTCGTGTCCATCTGGTATGGATTGACATCAGCAAAAGTCAGCTGCCGTCTTGCCCGCGAAGTATCAGCGATCTGCCGTCGGAACTCCTCTGCTTCTTGTGGCGAAGAGAAAGACAGTTTCTCACCATTGTGCATAACATGCAGAATGGCTGGGTAAATCAGAAAATACTGGATTCCTGCTGCCCGCAACTCCTTCCGTGTATCAGCAAAGCCTCTCCGTTTTTGCGAAATATAAGCACTGTAGTCAGCAAAGAATTTCAGCCGATTCTCGCCATCCAGAATTGGTCCCCTCTTGCTCACCTCTCTAGCCCCGTCTAAGATAGCCTGACGGTCTTGATATCTCAGCACTTTAAAAATCATAGTGCGACCCGTCTCCGTGGACCTCTGCTGTCCATAGATGCAGTTTGCTCGTTCGATCTCTATCGGCCTGTTTGAGAGCGAAGGGATCCACTTTGGAAGCATTTCTTGGAGAAAGCGTATCGCGTCACCTCCCTCACGGTTCGGTGCAAGACTAACAATCCGAACGTTATCGCATCTTTCTCGATCTTCCAATTCTGCCAGCTTTATTTGAAACTTAGACACATCCGATTTGCAGCCGACAACGTCTTGTTTCAGGCCTCTCATCTCGCGTTGGACATAGTCCACCTTGTCGATAAGCCCGCGCACGACGGTAATCTGTGATTGAAATTCCGCAGTTAAAGACTGTATGTACTGTGTCCCATCTTTCATCGCAATATGCACTGCGTTCCGGACGGTCTGAGAAGATTCACGCCTCTCAAGATGGGCTTGTCCAATGAGAAAGGCTGAAATCCCAAGTGGGAGGTTGCAATCACTGGAGGGTTTTACGACCCATTGTGTGAAGTTCTGCCTTTCTGAGGTGTTAAGACGCATTTCGGGGGAAGGGTCCATAGGCCCTCATATGGCTTGTTAACTGAGGGGTGTTACAGAGTATTTGTTAAATATAACTAACAAAATGTATATTGTGTGTCTGATTGGTCCAGACGCTACAGGGCTAAACACTCTCATGCATGTTTCATTCATACTCGAAGCCGGAGGGCGCTCTCGCGCTGAAGGTCCAAAACGGCCTAGTAGAAGTAATAACTTATGGTGTGCAGGAAATCCCTAATGTGGACAAAGGTATCCCACTATTGCTGTAGCTAAAAAAGGTCATTTCAGGTCATTTCGAGGTAATAAATATAGTATATGAATAATGCAGTGCTAATTTACATAACATTTAATACAGTATTGAATTTATTCTGCCTTATTATGTGTTTGTATAAACCAATTCTAAAATTGTCATTAGGAAAATATAGAAAAAATATTTTATAAAACGGATAGTTCCGGTGCTTGATTTCTGAGTTCAAAGCTGTTGTTAATTACACTACAAACATACACCTTTGTTTACTTCTGTGTGTTCCTCGGCAACCACTTTGTTGGAACCACAACTGTTTCTGAGGAACTACATTGTTTGATGGAAGAATACTGTTTTTATTTATATCATTACACTTTATTTGCTCTGTTATATTCTGTGAAACCTTACTACGTATATGGAATAACCGTTTTATAAAAGCAATAAGCCCAGTGAAGCCGTGGTGCCTAACAACGCCCCTTAGCTGTTATAAATTCACCGTAAACCACGGCTTCTTGGGGCTTATTGCTTTAATAGAATACAAATTATTGGTTATCATTCAGCAGTGTATTTGATTTCTTATCCAATTAAAATACATAAGAAAAAAATAAAGCCTGTCAATTTTTTTTTACATTTCTGTCCCCCTCATTTCGGAAATGATGGCTATGCCCCTATGTTTGCAGACAGTACAGAAAACAGTGCATGAGTCTTCTTGTGCTAGAATGGTTTAAAGTCATATTAAAATGCGCACAAATGAATCGATAAGAGGAATCTAAATTTTTTTCATTTAAAAACACGAGTTGCAGTGGGATGGGGAAAAAACCCCACCATAAGTCTCGAGATATGTTTTTTCAAAGTTGGACTTGCATTAATTTTACATGGCTTTCTAAACATGCCGCTCTATTGTGCGAGACGCGAGTGCAGCGGTGATAGATGTCCCTCTAGAAAATGCGCGAAATATGCATTCTGTGTGAACAGCTTGGTTTCATTTTTGACGTAAACAAGATCTTCTCCACATTGATTTTCTCTTTTCCCACAATATTTGTCATTAACAACACAGCAACGCCGCATCTATTGGCTTCAACTGGATAGGCTAACAAAAACATTATAATGCAACGAAACTTACATCGTCATCGCATTTCATGCGCCACTGATAAGGCTGCCTCCTTAACGCACACCTAAAATTCGAATGCAACATTTTTGCATTCGAATGTGGATTTTTATTTTAAATTCAACGAATATTCGAAATTCAAAAAAAAAAGTTGAAAGCCCTATTACAAACTACACTTTCAATGTGATTTTTAACCATTCAAATCAAGAAGACTCGTGGGCTGTTTTCTCTGCTGCACACACATTCTTGTGTAAGTGTTCTTTAGCCTGTTGATTTTCATTCATAGTATTCAGCTAACAAAGAAATATTTTGCAATAAGAGTTAGAATAAATGTGAATGATATCTAAGATTTTTTTTTATTATTATTTATTTATTATTATTATTATTATTGACCTTATTGGAATGAAAATTAAGAATTGACAAGAATCGGAATCATAAAATTTCAAACGATGCCCAACCTTACCCATACCCCACATTATTTTTTACTGGAACATAGCATCAAACATGACAATTTATGAGACTAATATCATGTTTTGCTCCAAAATCACTAGGCCTATATAACATCAGTTGTGTTTGAAACTGTTAGCTTCTGTGGTTCCAGGTTGCTTCTTATGACAGAACGAGACAGAAAATATTTTTTATAAAAATCTTTACTGTGGTGCAAGCTATGTCAATTAGCGTTGCATTGTAATTGGGTGTTTATTGTCTTCCACGTTTCATCAGTCAAAGCATCTCTATCTGCATGTTATTCAGCAGTAGTGATATCTGATGCATTTGTCCATATAAGGGATTTCCTGGGTCTCACTTGTGAAACAGACATTAAAGTACATGAGTGTTAGGGTTAGGGTTAACCCTGCTCCATAATGCTCACATCGTCTCATTTTGGGTAAAAATAGAAAAATAATACTAAAGTACTTTGTAATGCAGTAACTTCAGTAATTTTTCAGCAAACTACTTTTTTACTCTTACTTGAGTCATATAATTTTTCAGTACTTTTACTTGTACTCAAGTACATTATTCCTTAAGTAGCAATACTTTTACTTAAGTACAATTTCTTAGTACTCTTTCCACCACTGGATATTGTGACGTTGTTTCACCTTTGAAATCACGATGTTGTTTCACCGTTTAAATCGCGACGTTGTTTCACCGTTTAAATCGCGACGTTGTTTCACAGTCTTACCTTCAGCATGGGTGAATTAAGGTTGTCCTGTAGACGTTGGATTAACGTTGAATTAGGTGTCGATTTTGCAAATTGAATCAACATTGATAACGCGCCGTTGTTTCACCGTCGTACCTTTCAACATGGGTGAACTGTATGTTCAATTAGAACCTAGTTTGCATTTAGATCAACACTGTACATTATAAAGGTTAAAAATCAAATGACTGGCAGCAATGGCTTTACAATCAACTTCAATAAACTACCACATGCTCAAAATTGTAAAACAGCAGTTTTATTTTGGAAACATACTGTATAAAACAGATGACAATGAAAATGTGTTGGACAGTTCGAGAATGGAACCTGCAACCAGGGGCGCCGTAAGGGGAGGAAGGTTGGGACGATTCCAATGGCCAGGCATTAGAGGGGGCCCCCGAGGGGGGAACACGAGTTCTAACGAGGGGAACCCCCCCGGACCACGTCTTTTTTTT
>NW_015646431.1:17977-18461 GCF_001515625.1 Sinocyclocheilus rhinocerous | reverse complement strand
ATTCCAAGGGCCCGGTGTTAGAGAGGGCCCCCCGAGGGGGGAAAGCGATTTCTAATTAGGGGAAGCCCCCCGGACCACATCTTTTTTTACCGCAGGGAACGCGGAACGTGATTTCTACCGAGGGGGAGCCTAAAATGTTAGAACCAACAGTGCTGTGCATATAGCGTGGTTGTGCTTCGGGTGATTCTTGAAAGTGTCCCAGCTCTAGGTCGTTTCTGATGCCGTCCCCTCCACTCTCTTCCACTTGTGCGCTTTCTGTACTGTCCTGTATAAATAAAAACACCAAAAATAAATCCTCATAAAATATTAACTTTGATATTGTGAAATATCTTTAACTGAAAACTGAATGCAAAACAAATCACATACAATATGTTTACTTTACAGTTCAATAACAGTGGGGTTGGAAACAAAGTGCACAACACTATTCATTAAACACTAATTTAATGTATTCAGATGAAAGTTTACAATATTAACAAATTATTCA
>NW_015646431.1:14711-15133 GCF_001515625.1 Sinocyclocheilus rhinocerous | reverse complement strand
AAAAACACCAAAAATAAATCCTCATAAAATATTAACTTTGATATTGTGAAATATCTTTAACTGAAAACTGAATGCAAAACAAATCACATACAATATGTTTACTTTACAGTTCAATAACAGTGGGGTTGGAAACAAAGTGCACAACACTATTCATTAAACACTAATTTAATGTATTCAGATGAAAGTTTACAATATGTTTTAATCAGAATCCTAACTATACAGTGTATTTAGTAAAACAAGTTAAATCAAATTAAGTACATGTTTATTAAACCAAGTAATATCAAAACCTATCACAAAAGGTCAATGAATCTCTACCAGAAGTGACAGTGCAGTGTAGCAGATGAACAATTCCTTACCAATGTGCCAATAATAAGCTGGGTCCTTGATGACTCTACAAGGGGAAAGAAGAAATGGTTTACTGA
>NW_015646431.1:0-14473 GCF_001515625.1 Sinocyclocheilus rhinocerous | reverse complement strand
AATCAGAATCCTAACTATACAGTGTATTTAGTAAAACAAGTTAAATCAAATTAAGTACATGTTTATTAAACCAAGTAATATCAAAACCTATCACAAAAGGTCAATGAATCTCTACCAGAAGTGACAGTGCAGTGTAGCAGATGAACAATTCCTTACCAATTTGCCAATAATAAGCTGGATCCTTGATGACTCTACAAGGGGAAAGAAGAAATGGTTTATGAAAAGTTCTTAAAAAGCAGGATTTCATTTTATACCATTTCTTTAAAGGGGTCATAGGATGCCCATTTTCCACAAGTTGATATGATTCTTTAGGGTCTTAATGAAAAGTCTGTAACATAGTTTGGTTAAAATTTCTCAATGGTAGTGTAAAAAAGTTCTTTTCAGATCAAGCCATTTTTGTAGGGTTTAAACAATATGAGTTTAAACTTCTGAGATAAGGTTTTCTGAGAGCACACATCCAAAGCACGGACAGAAAGCGGCCACCACAGAGCATGTGAGTACTAAACTAAGTTCTCATTCACACACAAGTTTACTTTTAAAAACACACATGAGTTACAAAAACAGTCGGTTAAGTCTGTGAAGGTAAACTACTGGGAAATAAATCGCATGTTTATTTTAGTTCTAAATAGTGTTCTGTGCTCGTCTGTGCAGACAAAGGCAGAACAGTTAGTATGTTTTGCTCAAACTTTCGCCACGGCATTAGAGCTGGTACACCGTTGTCGCTTGCGAAAACACAATGATGGCGCCGTGGGTGGAAATTTACAGATTAAGGGGCGGTAATATTATATTGAGTTCCCTTTGTTTTAAAGTTCCTTTAAACAATCTTAATTCATTTAAATTGTACCGACATTTGCTATTATATGATATTCAGAAAACACGAACAGAGTATGTTAACTTTGAGACTGTTATACGATAAAAAAAATATATAACACACCTAATGCATGGCATTCACATCAGGAAAATGTGGAAAAATCTCTAAAAGACAGACATTAACACATAACTTACCTAACACATCTTACTTTAGCATCTGTGATAAAGCAATACAAAAACACACACACACAGGTATTTATCTTCTGCAGGTTACATGTCCTTTACCCATTTGTAAACTCTAGTAACGTTATTTAGTAAAGATAGCGATTTTCTTACCTGATTTTGCCTGTATGTTTGCAGGACCTCGCAGATCACATCTGACCCTTCTTGTGTTCACATTCCAGTTTTTGATCTCCGTTGACATGTCACAACTCAAATTCGCTCAAAATAAAAATTTAACAGACAAATATAAAATAATTCGGGACCGACTGAGCAGTTTTAATGAGCAGCAGCTCACAGTCAGGCGCCTCACTCAGAAAGACGATAATAACGGTCATATTTTCACATTTAGAAAGGTGCGAACCGTTTCATTGGCCAGTTTCCTGGATGACAGCCAGATTAACCAATCATGATCAAAGCAATCAGGTAAAACAACCAATAGGAATTGTTTCAGCGTGGTAACACAGCGAAATGTATTTGGTTTTACTGTTGTAAATGATGATAATATTTAACATATACCTTTAGATTTTAGAATAGGTTTCATGATCAAAATATTGTAAAATGCTAATAAAATAATAATAATGATCTTAAATAATTTAATAATAATAATTTAAAAGGCAGACATTTCGTTTGTATGCTGTTGAAGACATTAAGTTGATTCAACATACAGATCTTATATTAAAAAAAATCTACTTTGATTTACAAGTGTTTTTGTTAACCTTTTTCAACCATTTAGCATTAAACATTTTTCAACGTTGTTTCAACGTTGAAACAACAACTGCCATTATTTCAACAATTTTTCAACATTGAAGGTTGGTCATGTGCCGGCTGGTTTTCAACCGTTCAGCATTAAACACTGCATCAACGTTGTTTCAACGTTAAAACAACAACTGACCTTATTTCAACCATATTTCAACACTGAAGGTCGGTCATGTGCCAGCTGGGAACTTACTCTGAGTATAAGTTACCTTCCTTTCAGAAACGGGCTTGACTTACCCTGCTTTCTCGGGTTTGACATACCTCCCATTCTGAAACGGAAAACCCAGAGTTTCCCTCATTTGAGGGTTAACATAGTCAGAATTTTCACTTAACCTCCTTTCTGAAATGGGCCCCAGGTTTTCTACGTTAAATCCAGAGTTTCTTTCGGTCTCCTCCCGCTTTTTAAAGCGTAAGCTATGTTTAAATACCTCATTCATTCATGCTGCAAAAATGCTTTTCTTAGTGAGTATTTTGAAATCTAAATTAAGTGCATTTTACTTAAAACAGGAAAGAATAATATTAATGCAAATGGAAACAAGATTATTTTTCTTACCCCATTGGCAGATAATTTGCAAAATAAGAAAAATACACTTAAAAGACTAAATACATTGTAATTTTTCTTATGTAGAAAATGCATCTTGATTTACGAATCTTTAGATATTTTGACTGGAAACAACAAAACAAAAATACTAAGAAAAGCATTTTTTGCAGTACTGGTACATTCATTCATTGCACATATTTTCATCATACAGACACTGTGAAAGTGACAAAAACGGCATGTCCTATACTGAATCCTGTAGATGAGGAGGCTACATTAATTCGTAGGGAGTTACATTTACTGTACATCAGGAGAGGATTTTTTTTTTTTTGCCATATCCACATGCATATTTATTTGAGCGGTACCATGTTTAAATGGTAATTTTCTATATAACATCAGGGATGCAGAGCACATTAGTAAGGCCGCTGTATGCAGAGCGGTGAGGAAAGTGTGTCTCGCTGTCACGCTCTTTCTTATAATATTTGTGTAGTTTTCTGAGCACAACCCCATCGAAAATTAAGCTGATTACTGTATGGAATGGAATGATGCCAGATGGAAGGGTAGTTTGAGATATCTGCCGTAACCACCACCACAGCTGTTAAATTTATTTGGTCATCTTTATTACCTACAAATACAAAAGCAACAGTTATTCTTTTTCCAGTTGGATTTTAATATTCCTCCAATATTTGGTATTGTGGCGATCTCCTCTTCATCTGTTCATTATTTTTACGAGCCTTCTTGCTGTTGGCTGAGTAGAAGTCAGATGTTAATTTCATTTACTCTAATTAAGAAATGCAACAATTTAATTATGTGAAAAGAGCATTAAACTGTATGGGAAAAGCTGCAGCGCACTAAAATAGACCCTGAATTATATTTATTTAATGTCAAATGCTTGTAAAGTCATGTAGCCTACACTCATGAACCTTTTATGCTTAAAGCTTTACCTTGATTGAATTATGTTTTTATACTTCATTTTAGCTGCTTTTTCTCTTTTTTTCTTTTGCCTGTAGGATTGAAATTAATATTACTTAAATAATTTACCATTCTGCCACTTTTTACCTTTTATATTATAACAGTTATTAAGAACTGTTTTGCCATGGTGAATCATAATTTCGGAGCTCCATTGATCACGGCTTTTCATAGTCGTGGTGCACACGCTAAACTCAGAGTCAACCTACTCAGAGTCGATTGAACTAACTCAATTCAGCTGTTCTGAACCCGAAAACTCAAGAGTTTCCCATCTCAGGGTTGGTTGAACCTCCTTATTTAAATGGGCCCCAGATATATTTAGCATGCTAGATATTTGTTTGGCGTCTGCGAGGCGTCGGCGACGTGTCTCTTTGATGTGTCGTTGAGTAGTTCACACATAAAGATTGACGAGTGCTGATCACCCGCTGATTTTCCCCCGATAACAGTCCGTTATCATCTATCATATATTATCATATATTATACTATAAAAATTAAACAAATATCTAATTTCTAATGTTTTATATGCAGATTAAATAGGTCTTTATTGTATAGGTCTAATTGAACAAAACAGTATCATGTATTTATGCATTGCTTAATCCAAAGAGCCGAAGCGCCATTCATACAGACTGCATTTAAAAACATATGGGACACAGTGAAAATTGATAAACCTACACAAATTCGTGACGTGTTTTCTAAAAGTTTAAACTGTTTTAACTTTGCATGGCTTTCTATACATCTCTTGTGTGAGACATGAGTGCAGTAGTCATGTTTGTCCGTCTAAAAAATACGCTTAATATGCGTTCTGTGTGAATGGCTTGGTTTCAGTTTTAACCCATTCAAGATTTTCTCCGCATTGAGCTTCTATATTTAATCTGCAGTTACAAATGCATAAATAATGTTTTGATATATTAAACATAAAACATTGAAACTGATGTTTGAAATTATTTTAAAAATGAAAAGGTATAAAATCAATATCACATTTGTAATCATGCTGACTTCTGGAGAGAAAAGCATCACTCTTCGTGTGATAACTAAATGAATTGATATAAATATATAAATTTTCTGCCCCATGTCTTGAATTATGTGATCATTCTAATGCATTTTAATAGACTGATTCATGCGGTGAAAGAACGCACTCTAAATGCGCACTCGCACTAGTCTAAACTACTAAGTTAGACTTCTTCACGTAATGTATGCGTGCACTCTGTACCCCTATACTGTTTAGATTTTTAAAATGCATTGTCTTCTTATCGACCTACCAGTTCACAGCTTTGCGTGTTTGCAGGGTAAAAGCATGGGTCGATTTTTGCATTTGTCTGAAATCGAAACAATCTCAACACTCAACGACCTTGAGTAACGTGAAATCTAAAAAAACAACAGTTTTATTGAAAATGCACATTCATTCTCTGCCAGCAGGTGACGCTTTTGGCAGACCTATAACTATTTCCCCGGTAACGGCAGAACACAAAGCAGTGTAGCACCGGACTTTGAACGTGCAGGCACAGCGCTCATGAAATCATAGCCTTTTAAAGTTTAATCGTCACATTCAGCATATCGCAATTCTGGTCTTTCCATCCCCAAATGTAAGACCTCTTGAAATCATAATTAAGACTTTCTTGTACAATTTAAGACTTTTTAAGGCCTTAAATTTGATACAACTAATTGTAAGACTTTTTAAGACACCGTAGAAACCCTGTATGACGTCCGAAGCTTCATTCACCTGAAAACCACGTGACTGTTTCAGTATCTGGTTCAAACGAAGCGAACCTCAGCACCGTTTCCTTTACATTATATTACATTATAATGTGTTAGCATTGTTTTTTCATTTATTTTTTAATCGTAATTTATATATTGAGCTCAAAAATGAACTTTGGCCATGAAATAACAGTCTAAGGACTGAGGCAGAGTTAAAATAAACAGATCATAGATTTAATTTATGATTTTCTGTTTTATTTATTTTACTTATTTTTAGTGCCAGTAAATTATGGCCACAGCATAAACCGTTTTAAAAAGCTTCGAGTAATGAACCTTTTTCCGATACAATTGTGTTGAAAGCTTCGCTGGTTCAGAACGCTTCACTTCTGCATCACTAGATATGTTTAATGCTATTTTTTCGTGAAGGACTTTCTGAGCCGCTCCGCTCCCGTATGCCACTTCATGACCCTAATTGGATTCTAGAATATTATATTGATCTGGCGTTGCAATTAAGTGGTTCTCAATTTACTGTGGGAGTCGTGGAGGAGGAATGCAGTACTCCCACAGTTTCCACCACTCCAGAATCCCATCACATCATGGCCGCCAGCCCAGGGTCTCTGCACAAGATGGCTGCCATTCCAGAGTCTCGTCCCGTCATGGCCGCCGTTCCAGAGTCTCGTCCCGTCATGGCCGCTATTCCAGAGTCTTGTCTCGTCATGGCCGCTGTTTCAGAGTCTCTTTACATCATGTCAACCATGCCCAGTGCCTCAAGGTCAGTCCTAAGGCGTCCGAGACTGGCATCCAGTGTGGAGGATTCACCGCTGATGTCGGTGCGAGCAGCAGGCATCCCAAGGGTCTCAGAACGAGTCATCACAGAGACTGTTCCCCTAGGCTCAGTGCTCCCTGTAATGGCGGTCACCATCCTGTGTGTTTGGGCTACTCACTGCTCTGTTACTCCTCCTGAGGCCACTCCAGTCCACGAGTCCATGCCAGGGCCTGCTCCAGTCCTCGAATCAGCTCCAGAGCCCACTCCAGTCCTTGAGTCCACTCCAGTTCCCTCGTCACGGCCAGGAGTGCCGTTCCCTGTTCCAATGACTCCAGTTCCCTCATCACGGCCAGGAGTGCCGTTCCCTGTTCCAATGACTCCAGTTCCCTCGTCATGGCCAGGAATGCCGTTTCCTGTTCCAATGACTCTAGTGAGTCCAGCTTCTCCAGAGGTGGTGGCATCTGCTGCAGACCCTCCCGAAGCGGCGGCGTCTGCTCCAGCTCCTACCGAGGTGGCAGCTTGTGCTGCAGAACCTCCAGAGGCAGCGAACTCTCTGTGTTTTTTATTCCAGTCCAGCCTGATCTGCCGTGGTGGTTCCCTGCTCCATCAGCTCCACACTGGTGGTCATCTGCTCCACCGTGGGGATCCTCGGTCTCGTCTGCTCTACTGTGGTGGTCATCTGCTCCACCGTGGGGGTCTTCGATCCCATCCACTCTGCTGTGGTGGTCGTCTGCGCTGCCATGGGGATCTTCGGTCCTGTCTGCTTTGCTGTGGTGGTCTTTAGCTCTGCAGGCTCCGCCCTGGCTCCCTGCTCTGCCGGCTCCGCCCTGGCATCCTGCCTCGCCTGCTCTGCCTTGGTACCCTGCTCTGCTGGCTTTGCCTCAGTCCCCAGTTCCCCCACTTCCACATGGACCTGGCCCTCCATGCCTCCCCCTGTTCCACCTCCACTCCACCTCCCTCCTGGACTCATTTCTGTTCTTGTTTAGGAGCATCTGGAAGCTGCTCCTTAAGGGGGGAGCTCTGTCATGATCTCCAGCTGAAAGTGCCCATGAACTCCACCAGAGGGCACTCCACCCCTGACTCTTGCCACTCTACCCCGGACTACATTTCCCATAACCCCTGTCTAGGAACTCCTTATCACACTCACACCTGTTTCCCATCAGTGACACTATGAAAGATGCACATACACACACTCACAATGTGTATTGTCTAGCCTGTAGTGTTCCCAAGTTCCTGTGTTTCCCTAGTTCCTTCTTGCCTTGCCTTGTTTTTGACCCTGGACTGTTTCTGGTGTCTGATTGTTTGCTGCCTGCCCTGACCCTTGCCTGTTTTATGGATTAAAATAATATAATAATCCTGTCTCGCCCTGGATTGTACCTGTTTGCTGGTGTTTGACCCTGCCTGTTTTGACCACTCTTTTAAATAAAGCTGCATTTGGATCCTCCTACGTTACACTGCCAAAGCGAAGGCATTAGCATTAGCCGTTATGCTTTTTTGGCTAAAGGTTGCAGGCTTGCCTTCTATTGGCTTTGAATAGTGGTGTCGAACGTCACCTGACCAAACCCGGAAAACAGGTCTCATCGCTTCCGATTGTTGAAGAACGTGTTAACAGCCGTATTAAATAATAGCGATTATTTATGGACTTTTAAGATAATCAGCTAAACTAGCTAGCTATTTTTATTGTTGACATTTATTCAAGTTTTTAAATGTTAGTGAAAAGAATAAAAATAAAAAGCTTTTAGATATTAGTCCGCATGTGATGGACATTGGTTATGATCATCATTGTTATCTACTTTGAAGACATCTTGAGAAAAACTGCTTCATATTTAACGAAGCACATGCAAAATGCTTGAACCGGAAGCGACGAAACCCGGTTAACAGAATACGGAAATCTGTTGTGCATAACCCCTATAGCCCCATAGACCCTGCGTTCCATTCGGAAGGGCTCATATCCCTGTGCCCTAATCCCTTCAAAGGGTTTACCCTCCGGAGTGAGAGAACTTCTGTGTCACCTTAACGAGACGATCAAGGAGGCGCCTTCGTCGCACATTTTACGTTACGTCTTTTACGTTAAATATAATATTTATTTGTGAATGTAATGTAATATGTATTTGTAATGTATATTGTGTCTATGTATTTGAAACATTTGAATGGACTGATAAAGGTAGCTGTAAAGTATTTTTGTTGAAGTACAATGTTATTTTGACCATAATAATGTACCAAATCGAACTCGTATAAATATAGCATAGAAAAATACTATGCATACATTTATCGGTGAAGTCAACTCTGTGACGCCAAACAACTACCCTGTGCAAAGGATCATGGGAGCCTGAGGTGTCCATCAGTTGTACCCTTCGAAATCCTTCATTCCGAAGGGCTCTTTGAAGTGGCCAGTTTTTAGCACTTTGGTTTGGAACGACCCTTCAATATGGCGGCCATGATTGTTTTCACTCCGAAGTGCCCTTCGAAGGGCGATATATCCCATTTGGAATGCACCGAGACAGAGCGCATTTAGGCCACGCCCACACCATGGGGGGAAAACAATCCAACTAGGGATGGGCAATACCACTTATTTTGTTTTCGATACGATACTGATACTTTTAAAGGCCAGTATTGTCTATATCGATACCGATACGATACTTCTAAACTGAACTTTTAAATAATGAAATTTATTAAATTATTAAATTACTAAGAGTAAAATTGGTAACTTGATATTTCAAAAGCATTTTAACATTCAATATTCCTTAATTGCAACTTATTAGGTTATATTTTTGTTTACACAAGGTTAACATATGTTTAGTGTAGTGGTAACAATTGAAATCTACAAATACTATAGTTGAACTACGGTCACTTTAGTAAAACCATGGTTCATTTTCATAAGGGACTGCCAGTGAAAGGCTGTTGCATGCATAAAATGCAACCTTTTAATTCTGACAGTGTATAATTAATATTAACATTACAGAATAGAACCTTTACTTCATGAAAAGGCCTTTCAGCCAAAATCTGTTTTATATACAAAATGTTTCAGGGTTTTAATAGTACAAGGTTGAAGGTCAGGGCAAAAAAAAACTCACTAAAAGTTTGAATAAGTACCTTATTAAGTTCTCCATCTTAGTTTTATGAATTAATCTTGCACTTAAAAGAAAACAATTTATATAATCTTTAAAAAATATTAAATGCAGTTCAGTTATTAAATATTTCCACGTCTAATAAATCTCCAATCTGTAGTGACATTAAATAGGTTTTGTGGGTTCAGTTTAAAGACTTTGAACTAATACAGATACACACCACTGCTCATACAAACCTATTCGTAGTTCATACAGATCCATGAATACCCATGTGCACTCATATTATAAATCAGGAAAGCACTGGGTTACTTAAAGACAGTGGCTTTGAGAGATTCACTATAAACATTTACTACAAACATCAAGGAATTTACCACTGGCTACTCTTTTTAACCATACCAAAAAATATTTTAAGGCTGGTGCTATATCATACTGTGCAAGCTATAATAAGAATGCCACACTCAAAATCAACCACAGACAAACTTTGGGGAACTTTGATGAAAAACCCCTCCCACCTATGCTGCTGCATAGTCAGGATCACCATACTATAGAATCACCCTTCACAATACAATAGAAAAAAACTTCTGAAACATAACAGACATCATGCTTTCACAAAGTTTTGTTTCTTTAAGCCAAATGAACACATGTATGATTATATAAACAGGCAGATTTAAAGTGTTGGTCACATCAAGAAGTAACTAAATATCTTTCGTCCTTAATATTGCATGATCAAAACAATGTGAACATTCTCTCACCTCACAATGAATTTCCTCTTTCCTTTTTAAAGACTATGCCTGTGCAAGCAAATGATGCCAACATAAGACATTAGATAGATCTATGAGCTAGAACAGACTTTATGAGCTCATGTGAACAATTACATTTCACACTAATATTACATTGCTAGAATATTCACAAGATAAAAGACCCCAACCACCGAGTCATATCACCCATACACTGCTGTTCCAGTGATGCTTTCTGATTGAAGGGAAAAGGACATAGGCCTTACAAAAATATGCTGTGGATATATAAATATACAATGAATGTGCTATATAGGAAACATTTTAAAGCACTGGGGTCTCCACTGATGTAAAGACATCTGTTCACAAAATATTTCAAAAGATTCAATGTAATATGATGAGTAAAGATCAACACAAAGTATGTGGACTGGAGCCCCATTGTAATGCCAGTCAAAATGGCAATAAACATTTTTAACAAAAGTACAGTCATTCGGTTAGTCAATTAGTCAAGAAAATAAAACAAAATAATTAACATTAAACAACAAGTAATCCGACTCCAATTCAACAGATAACATCTTATGAAGCTGTGTGTTTGTAAGAAACAATTCCATCATTAATTCCTTTTAAATTCAAACGAGTCAATAACTGTCCATAATATTGGTTTCCCCGGTGAAAAAGTCATCTCGTTTGAATCATGAGAGAAATATACACAGATCAAACACTGTTTACAAATGAAGACAGGCTAAAACAGTTATAAACAAACATGTTGAATGACTTTGATATGAGAGGACAAAAGGGGGTGGACTTTTTAATTGGAGGAAGCATTTTTATCGATTATGCACTCGTTTTTGGCCAGAAGCAATGGTTTAAAGGTAAAATCCCTTGATGGATTTATTTCTTATAAACATGCTTTTTACTCCACAAGACATTAATAGATCGACTGGAGTCATTTGGATTACATGTGGATTATTGTGATGTTTTTATCAGCTGTTTGAGCTATTATTCTGACGACACCCATTTACTGCAAAGGAGAATGTGCAAGTGATGTAATGCTAAATTTATCCTACATCTTGAGGGCGAGTACATTTTCATTTTAGGGTTAACTATTCCTTTCACTACAAACATTTTTTAAATAAAAAAAAAAACCTTTTTTGATGCCTGTATATATAATGCATTACACAGTCGTGACCTAATGGTTAGAGAGTCGGACTTGTAACCAGAAGGTTGTGAGTTTGAGTCTCAGGTCCAGCAGGCATTGTTGGTGGGGGGAGTGAATAACCATCGCTCTCTTCCACCCTCAATACTACGACTGAGGTGAGACCCTTGAGCAACCCCCAAATGCTCCCCGGGCGCTGCAGCAATATGGCTGCCCACTGCTCCAGGTGTGTTTCACGGTGTGTGTGTGTGTGTGTGTGTGTGTTCACTACTGTGTGTGCACTTGTATGGGTTAAATGCAGAGCACAAATTCCGAGTATGGGTCACCATACTTGGCCACACATCACTTCTCTCTCTCTCTCTCTCTGGGGCTGTCCTTAATTATAAAATTATATACACACAAATTTTTGTATAGGTTATATACTTGTGGCAACAGCTAAAGCTCCTAGCAGATGAGATTAATGTATGCACACAAACATAAAACAGAAAGAAATAATAATTATTATAATGCACAAATATGTAGTTCTTTGAAACAATGTATTTTGTACCCAGAAACAAGAATTTGACAACAGTGTTGAGCTGTATTCTTCCAGGAAAGAAGGGAGCAAAGCTATGGGCAACACGTTTCCTCTTAAGCAAAGTGAACCCACAAAAAATATGAGGGTACTTGCAAAAACCTCCTCTCAGGTAACCAGCCGTAAACACTGAAGAATACAGATAGGTGATGAATAAGTAATTGCAGTGTCGTGTCCAAATAATATTTCCAATCCACTGTAAACCATTAAACCATACAAGGTGTAGCTGATACATCAGATCCAGTAGTGATAATCTGCTGACCTCTTCATGTGTGTCCTTGTGGGTTAAACATTCACTCATCTGATTCATACCTGAGGAGGGAATATAATGCAACAAATTCATAAATATATTTAATTGAAACCAATGGTAGTTTCTCACAACATTTCAGTGATGGTCATAACATACAAAGTTATACTGTACCTTTGTAATCTCTTTCTCAGATCTTTTATCTGTTCATTCTTTTTAGTGAGGATCTCTTTCATGTTACGGTAAGCAGCCGTCTGCTGAAATTTCTTCTCCAGTTCCTTAATGGATAAATTAACATGATATGATTCATCAAACACATTAACCTATTTGTTTATAAACATATACATTTATAAACAATAAATATGAACAATAATAATTACTGTTATTAATAATAATTTATTTATTATGTAAATAAATTATTTGAAATAATGAATCCAATAGGTTTGTAAACGAGACTTTCAATAGTATTTTCAAGTTAAAGTTGACCTTCATATGTGGAACTAAACTGAATATGTATCCATTTTTTGCAATGTGATCTCAGTGTGAACAGTCAGGTCAGACATTCAGATTAGTGTCTGATAAGTGCTACAGTGCTGAATCAGTGTACCTTCTCAGCAAGGGAAAGTTGCTCCTGGACACGGAGCAGATCATGTTTAGCAGATACCAGGCTGTCCTGCAAGTCTTTCTGAGAAGCAACGTTGGCATTTAGGGTTTTTTCGAAGTCAGCCTGCATCTCTGCAACTGTGCCTTCCAGATTTGCGATCTCCTGAGCATGTATTGCAGACTACCAAAGAAAATGCCTGTAAATATTTTGTTTATATTGCTGTGTGTAAAATTTACAAAAAAAAACTTTACAGGCATATATTATGCTGTACACTTGGCAATAAAATTAAAACAGCACATACCACAGAATTTCCATGAAGCCAAACAGAAAGTTATAAAGGAAGTGGTGAGAAAAAAAAATTTAAAATCATAAACGAAACAAAAGTCATATTACCAACAACGCTGAAAAACACTCTATGAGTTTGCAGGGCACTGACAAATCTAAATCGCAATGCGAACAAAAGCAAATGTCTACCATCATGAAGCTAAAGGATAAAATTGCCAGTTTGGCTCAAATATACCAAAGATATATCAAAGATATATTTAATGCCCAAAGTATACTTCAGCGGTCCGTGTTCCGCATAATGCAATTTTCATCATCAGAAGTGTCTGTGGACATCCATACACAACGTCCGCGTGCAGCCCAATTTTGGTGTCCGTGCAGACGGTCTGCAGAGTCCACTAGGTGGTACTGTGTATGTGCCGAACTCGTCCATCCGTGCTCATCCGCGGTTGAGTACAGCCGTGGCCAAAAGCTTTGAGAATGACACAAATATTAATTTTCACAAAGTCTGCTGCTAGTGTTTTTAGATCTTTTTGTCAGATGTTACTATGGTATACTGAAGTATAATTACAAGAATTTCATAAGTGTTTCAGGCTTTTATTGACAATTACAATAAGTTTATGCAAAGACTCAGTATTTGCAGTGTTGACCCTTCTTTTTCAAGACCTCTGCAATTCACCCTGGCATGCTGTCAATCAACTTCTTGGCTACATCCTGACTGACGGCAGCCCATTCTTGCATAATCAATGCTTGGAGTTTGTCAGAATCTGTGGGTTTTTGTTTGTCCACCCGCCTCTTGAGGATTGACCACAAGTTCTCAATGGGGAGTTTCCTGGCCATGGACCCAAAATTTTGATGTTTTGTTCCCCGAGCCACTTAGTTATCACTTTTGCCTTATGGCAAGGTGCTCCAGCATGCTGGAAAAGGCATTGTTCCTTACCAAACTTTTCTTGGATGGTTGGGAGAAGTTGCTCTCTGAGGATGTTTTTGTACAATTCTTTATTCATGGCTGTGTTCTTAGGCAAAATTGTGAGTGAGCCCACTCCCTTGGCTGAGAAGCAACCCCATGATTGGATAGATGGTGTAATTACTGATGATGGACTGGCCGTGTTAATTATCTGCGCGTGCTCCTCCCGAAATTTGTTAATAAAACATCACTTCACGAGTTCACACTTACATATAATGAACAGAGTAAAGGTTATGCGTATTTGGCGTGCTGTCCGGGGAGAGGGGTCCGAGCTCGGGTTTAAGCCCGGACCCGAAGCGCTCCCCCACCGAGTGTTCCTCCCCGTGCTGGGGTAGGAACGGGCTGAAGGTGAGGAGTCGGGGTGGTGGAGGGATGCTGAAAGTCTAGAGATAATGGAGGTAAGGCTGCTTTGATTATTTATAGAGGTTCTCTCTTGTGCTGATTGGATAGATGGTGTAATTACTGATGATGAACTGGCCGTGTTAATTATCTGCGCGTGCTCCTCCCGAAACTTGTTAATGAAACATCACTTCACGAGTTCACACTTACATATAATGAACAGAGTAAAGGTTATGCGTATTTGGCGTGCTGTCCGGGGAGAGGGCTCCGAGCTCGGTCATTACTCTCGAGCCCGGGGTACTCCCCCTGTCCGGGGAGAGGGGTCCGAGCTCGGGTCTGAGCCCGGACCCGAAGCGCTCCCCCAAAGATGCAATTAGTACGGAACAGCAGCCAGAGAGGAGCATTGATAACCCCCCAAAATTTGCAAAACTTAAAATTGATGGGGTGCTGGACATCGCTTGTAGTAGCGGCACTGCTGAGGCTTACAAGAGAGAACTAGAGGCTTCTGCGGAAGCGGGCGCTGCTGCGGCATCTGAAAAAGAAAACTCCTGTGGGAGTGGGAACTGCTACGGCATCTGAAAAGAAACCTGGCTTCTGCGGAAGCGAGTGCTGCTGCGGCATCTGAAAAGAAAACCCCTGTGGGAGTGGGAACTACTACGGCATCTGGAAAGAAAAAAAAAATGGCTTCTGCGGATGCAAGCGCTGCTGCGGCAGTGTAAAATACAGATAATGACTGCTGCGGCAGT
>NW_015646430.1:632780-636481 GCF_001515625.1 Sinocyclocheilus rhinocerous | reverse complement strand
TCTGCCAGCCACAGTCTTGATGCAGAGAAATGCCCATTTTTGCATCCTTTAAAAAGTGAATGCCCAAACGGATGTTTATAAAGGTTGAGGTTGCGGCACAAGATAGCAAACATTTTTACCAGGTTAAGTGTTGATTAGTACCTCAAACCCCTTCATCTAAACCAGTCGCTCACATACACCAGGCTAGTTGTTAACACTTTTTAATAGTACGTGTTTGTAGATCTGAACCAATTCCTAACCAAAGCACAACGGATTGTGGGCAACAGCCATTAGTGTACACTGATCCACACTTCAAAAATCAACATTAATTTAACAACATTAGATGTAAGATTAAACCCTAGGGTACACAACTGATAAGAAAAACTAAGAGACATGTTATTTCAACAAAAAAACATCAAATATGAATTGTCATGCAGGGAATTCTGGGAGTGTCAATTTACGTTTTTTCACTGTAAATTATACAATGACTTTTTCTTTTTCACTTCCAAAAACCGTATTTTTAACAGTATTTTACTGTAAAATTACATTAAATGTAATTACATTTATTCACCGAATATAGTATGGAAACTTACTGTTAACCAGTTAACAGGTTTTACTGTAGCATTTTTACAGTCTTTTGCTTTTAAAATCACAATCATTTTTTACAGTGCATGCTACTTTTGACCTACTTCTTGTTGTTTTGTTCAATTTAATGCTGACTCTTAGTTGTTTTGCTACTTTTGCAGTTGTTATCAATGTATTTTGAAGGCAAAAGGCACTTTATTTAAAAAAAAAAAAAATGAGTGTTGATTTGTAATGCATGTTATGCATGTTTATTAAAAACAAGTTTTGTGATAACCAATATTTATGTACCTTTGACATGGATGAAAATTCATATTTGGACCTTTGAAAGTAGACTTTGACAACCCCTGTTCTAGAGTGTTCACTAGCCAGTATAAGGCTTGATATGGATCTGAGGTTTTCATCTACACTCATGGCGTAGCCCAAATAGAGGCTTGTCGCAAATGATTTTTTGTCCAAAAAATACTCTGTGTGGTGTCATTATGATTATTTAACTGCTCCCGATTGAGACGGAGTGTCCCTGAACTCAAATCGTAAATATCAAACTCTTGATCAGGCTGCCTCTGACGTGATTCCCGCAAAATCCAATGAGAGTGAGCAAGCGTAAATTTACAGAATGTTGCATGCTTCTATAGTTGAAATTTGGCAGCCACAAATATGCCACGAAAGCAGAGTACTGTCAAAGAACAACATCAAACATCACCCATATTCTTTTTTTCTATTTTGTTTTTCACCGTACAACAGAACGCGTGCTAGGAGAGCCAGCTGACGATTAACCTCCATGTGTTTTTCTTCTCGAGTCTCGTTTGATCTTGTGAGTCTTCGTCTCACTGTGAAATCATTCCTACAATCAACAAGTGTGTGGTCTTGCGGTCTGTTCAAATCATCTTGTGCGCGTTCAGGGGATTATAAGGCTAAAAATCAGTTGAAACTGTCTTCATGTCTGTGGTCTCCCATGGTTTTAAAATCGGTTAAATTATGAAAATCATCTAGTGTGTCCCAAGCCTAAGATCACACACACAAAAAAAACTATTCATAAAAAAAATAAATAAAAAAAACTATCCACCAATGGATCATCTGCAGTGAATGGGTGGCATTAGAATGAGAGTCCAAACAGCTGATAAAAACATCACAATAATCCACAAGTAATTCACATCAATTACAGTCTTGTGAAGTGAAAAGCTGTGTGTTTGTAAGAAACAAATCCATCAAGATGTTTTTATCTTTGCACTGTTGTTTCTGGCCAAAATATCCATAATAACTCTTGCTTGTAAGTATTGCTTGATTAGTGCATATTTCTATACTGATCAGATGAGACCACTTTTTTACTAGAGGAAGCAATATTATGGACTTCAAGTTAAAACGTCTTAACTTGTTTCTTACAAACACACAGCTTCTTGCTTCAAGACATTGACAGACTGGATTCCTGTGGATTACTCGTGGACTTTATTAAAACTACTCTTAAATTGTTGATCTTGTTTTAAAAGGTAATCAGTTCTTGACTGTCTTTAAAGGGGTCATATGATGCGATTTCAAGTTTTCCTTTCTCTTTGGAGTGTTACAAGCTGATTGTGCATAGATAAGATCCCTGAAGTTGCAAAGACTAAAGTCTCAAAACCAAAGAGATATATTCTTTATCAAAGTTAAGACTCTGCCACGTCCCCCTAAAACGGCTCGTTCTAACACGCCCTCACATATCTACGTCACTATGTGGAAATATTAGCATAATGCTGCCCAAATGTTCACGCAAAGAAAGAAGGCGTGGTTTCAGTAACCGCAGTTAGTGTTGAAGCAGCCATGTCAGGGAGACGCTGTGTGTTTCAGTGCGAAAGCAAAAGCACTTTATTTGGCCTTCCGAAAGTAGATGCATTTAGGAATCTTTAAGATTACTTACAACAGAACAGCAATGCATGTTATGGACGACCGTTTCGTGAACCTAGGAGAGGAGGTAATTCTGACTTTGCGATGACAATTTGGCGCTTCTGAATCAGCTACCATTTTGTTATTAAAGTATTTGCTATTGACCGTTCAAATGCGGAGTTTTGCGCATCGTGTGTGTGTGTGTGTACGTGCGTGTGAAAGAGAGAGACAGGGTCACATCACAGTAGAGTCAGCTGTCTTAACCGTGGCTTGTGTACTGAAAACACATACCAGCTTCATCACTGTCTGTCACGCTTAACCGTGGCTTGTGTACTGCAAACACATACCAGCTTCATCACTGTGTCTGTCACGCGACTCTGTTCCCCTTTCGGGCTCTGTCTTTACATTTATTTTGAAAGATGAAGATCGCGATTATGGTAAGGGGCGTTACATTTCCAACGTGTGCTTGCCAATCACAATGCACTGGGTCAGCTGGCCAATCAGAGCAGCCTGCGCTTGTCAGAAGGAGGGACTTTGTAGAAAACAAAGCATTTGAAAGAAGCGGGGCATAGAGGACCTACAATAATGTACAGTACTTTAAAAAGTATTTTTTGAACATTAAAGCATGTCAACCTATTTGATTACACCAAATACAAAACCATGAGCTTCAAAAAAAAAAAAAAAAAAAAGGTTGTGCTGATGTTTATTCATCCAGGTTGAAAACTTGTAGTATTTTAACTCAATGGGCATGTTAAAAGTACACCATGTACCTGCAGGTCCCCACCCTGGTCGCGAAAATTATCAAGGGGGCATATTGGGAGACAAGTTTAAAACCATGATCAGTTCTACTGGGGGATGCAATGAGAAATAAAACTACTCATTTGATGTTAAAGCAATAAGTTAATCACATAAGCAGCATACAAAATATCTGCAGTGCTTCAAGGAAGTGGGTGTTCCAGCAGGACTCTTTGCACAAACTCCGATTGGTGGAACTTACAGCATCACGGGCAATGTATTCCACTTTTAAACAATTCTTCAAACAGTTCCCAGTAGGTCGGTCTCTCAAGGTTAAGTTTAGATTAACTGCCCTACTGAGAAAAGATAGCTTTCCTTCTGGAACCAGAATAGGTACAGTAGGACTACCTTAATTTACAGCACAAATCAAGATTGGTTAAATTAGACAACGAGAACAGGTTTCTCCATTTATTGAAAACTAGCTAAAGTCTTCGGTCGCTCTTGAACCATTACAGGACCGAGTGAGGCCTTGCCTTCCCACTGAA
>NW_015646430.1:628637-628957 GCF_001515625.1 Sinocyclocheilus rhinocerous | reverse complement strand
CCTGTTCTAGGCGAAAGCAAAAGCGCTTTATTTGGCCTTCCGAAAGTAGATGCATTTAGGAATCTTTAAGATTACTTACAACAGAACAGCAATGCATGTTATGGACGACCGTTTCGTGAACCTAGGAGAGGAGGTAATTCTGACTTTGCGATGACAATTTGGCACTTCTGAATCAGCTACCATTTTGTTATTGAAGTATTTGCTATTGACTGTTCAAATGCGGAGTTTTGCGCATCGTGTGTGTGCACGTGCGTGTGAAAGAGAGAGACAGGGTCACATCACAGTAGAGTCAGCGGTCTTAACCGTGGCTTGTGTACTGA
>NW_015646430.1:600767-625880 GCF_001515625.1 Sinocyclocheilus rhinocerous | reverse complement strand
AGCAGCATACAAAATATCTGCAGTGCTTCAAGGAAGTGGGTGTTCCAGCAGGACTCTTTGCACAAACTCCGATTGGTGGAACTTACAGCATCACGGGCAATGTATTCCACTTTTAAACAATTCTTCAAACAGTTCCCAGTAGGTCGGTCTCTCAAGGTTAAGTTTAGATTAACTGCGAAAAGATATCTTTCCTTCTGGAACCAGAATAGGTACAGTAGGACTACCCTCATTTACAGCACAAATCAAGATTGGTTAAATTAGACAACGAGAATAGGTTTCTCCATTTATTGAAAACCAGCTGAAGTCTTCAGTCGCTCTTGAACCATTACAGGACCGAGTGAGGCCTTGCCTTCCCACTGAATGCCTAGAAAAAGCAAATACCCAAGTAACGTAGAGCACTTGAAGTGTCAAAAACAATCTTAGAGCAGCTACCTACCCCCAAAAGGAGCAGCACTTCCACCATCAGGACCACATGTTGAACCAGCTGGAACCGGATCTGGTCTTCCTGGGTTCGAGGCATGAAGCGGGAGCTGGAAGCCGTAGCATCCACAAGGCACCTGATTTAAAACACACAGACCTCAATGTCGTCTATACAGCATCAAGTCACTAGACCTTACCCTTATTCTCAGGGACAAAGCGGTTAAAGAGCAGCTCAAGAACGCCAACATTGTTTGCTTATTTATGGTTCATTTGGATCCACATTAGCTTCCACAAAGTGGTTGCTAGTCTTCCTGGGGTCCAGAAACCAATCCAAGACAAACGCCAACTTCATGCATCAAGTGCCATGACCCGTGCAGAGTCCCAATGTGGCTACTTACTACACTTTGGGACAAACTATCACACAATTGCATGTTTAACGGACTGCTCGGTCACATAGTAAGACGCACCTGGTCACTGTAAACTGGCCTGTCAATAATCTGGTCAGATTTAAAAGGATAACTTCCTACCGTACTGGAGAGAAGTGTAAAACATTGATCTGCCAGCCACGGTCTTCATGCAAAGAACTGCTCATTTTTGCATGCATTTTAAAAATTAATGCCCAAACGGACATAAAAGGTTGACGTTGTTGCACCAGAAATAAGAACCTGGTAAAAATGTTTAATGTTGATTAGTACCTCAAACACCATCTAAACCAGTCGCTCACATCCACCAGGTTAGTTAACACTTTAATAGTACGCGTGTGTAGATCTGAACCAATTCCTAACCAAAGCGCAACGGATTGTGGGTGACATCAGCCATTAGTGTACACTGATCCACACTTCAAAAATTGTAAACCATCTGGGGACTTTCAACATACTACACTTCCAGACAATGGTTTTAATCTCACATACAATTTAGGATGGACAGTATGAACATTGGGACGCAGGGATGGTTATTCTCAGGTGATGACAAAAAGCACTTACCCAGAGGAACCAAACGGTCACGTGACTCAACCCAATTCTCAGTGACCAAGTGGTCACAGAACAAACTCAAATAAATTCTAGAGAATGAAGTGACATGACTTTACCCATGATTCTCAATGAAGGAATATCTCGGAAGAGCATTCACATCAGGTACTTGGGTGGCCACACAGCTGTCCACAAACACACGCAGTGGGACGTGGTTGTACACCTTCACAGATGCCTCAATATTAATAACATCACCCAGGAAGTACAAGTTTGAAGGCCTCTGATAGGACCAGTCATCTGCAAGAGGAAAGAACAGTTTAGGTACAGCCTCATTCACAAGGCTTAAGATCTAAAGAAACTGCACAAATCAATCATGAGCTTCAGTGTGAACAGCAAGACTTCCTCGCCAACCTCCGTTGAGGAATAAGGGACCCAAGCTGGCCTCAAGGCATTACTACTCACATTATAGAACCTGCAGTTCAAGGAGGTACCAAATAAACACTCTTCCAGTTGCAACACCACAAGAAAGTGCTGAAAGTCACATCCAGTCACTTACCTTTGATAGTGGCATTGAACACCAACAACTGCACCATTGGTACGGGTAATCGGAGTGCCATCAAGTGCCTCAGGAGTGTAGGTACAGTGCCAGCAAACGCCTCAGGAGTGTAGGTAACAGCAAAGGTGTAGACAAGCTCATCCTCAGTCATCTGTAAGAGATTGAAGTGGTTACCAAGAGGGTTCTCAACTAGTTCAAAAAACAAAAAGGTGTTTTATCAGCCATGACATAGAACTACTTTTGGTGCCCCAAAGCAGCTTTCAGTGAGCGGTTCTTAAAAGAAACTGCAAGTTCTGTGGATGTTAAACATTCAAGTAACAATTGACACCAATTAAGAAACCATTTTATTGGTGTACAAATAATCCAGTAAGATTTAACAGTTCTTACCATCAGCACACTATTGCAGTCCTGTAGTTCATATTCAAAGATGAGCATCCTAGAGGCAGAGTCCTCACCGACAACAGGACAGCCTCCCATAGACAAACCAGATGGCTGGATCAGTTGACCATTGCTAAACAAATCCTTCTTTACCTCCACAAGAACCCGGTTCTCACCGCATTGAACAGCCACACTACTGGGAGTCACGGGTTGCCTCAACTGGAAGTCCACCGCCAACTCGCTTTGCACCTCTGGAACGATGGGAAACCTCCAGTCCAAAGGCTTGACTGGACCCTGCAACAGCTGCTTCTCCTGAAAACCAAGAGGCTCTTGCACAAATCCTCTGGAGTCCTGACTCTGAAACTGAGAAGCCTTCTGCAAAGGATTCAAGACCCCTTGAAGAGAAAGAGCAGGACCTCCGGAAGCTGGATCTGACTGTGGCTTCATGCTGCTTGGACTTTGACTGTGTCTCAAACTTCCCCATGCACTCTTCATGTCAACTGCCACAATCACAACCAACACTAACACACCTTGCAAAAGACCCATCCTGACAAACTTTGGCAGAAACACTGACAGTTTTTCCATTATAGATAGTTAATGGCATCTAAAAAGCATCGGAGTTCATAAACAAATATTCATTAATAATCATAACTATTCATTAATAATTTTTAGTTTAGTTTTTAGTATAGTCACTATGGTTTATTGGTAACATCATATATACTTAAATACAATTTGATGCAACAGTGATTTACTCATATAAATGAGTAGAAAGGAAAATATTAGTAAATTGGCAAAATGGGAGGGACTAAACAGCCCGGAAGTCACCTGTAGTTGTTCAGGTACAATAAGTGGGCCTAGACATTATTGTCACATTTTTACTCTTCATTGTGTATTTTTAATTAAATGGATGTCAATCCCTGTAATGTCTGGAGATTCCATAGTGAGAGATTCATCAGTATATTGCCAAAATTTTTTTTAGAAAGATTGAGAACTAGAAATATTTTAGATGTATCAAGTCTCCACATCTTACAATGACTGAAACGTTTTATTTGTTCTGAGACAGCACTGTAATTCTCTTAAAATCCATCCAGCTTTAAGATTATTCCAACAATACATTTTGATGCATCCACAAAACCATCACATGAAACATGGCGCTCTCTTGTGGCTGCTGGGATACATTGGAGATATAAGTGAAATTAATTATTTACCTAACAAATTATATATACATTTAGAACAATAAAATGGGTTGATTTGCAGAATCAATTTAATTTTTAACACTTTATAGAAACACTAACAGGTGTACATGTAGTCACTTTTTTTTATTAAAACAAGAATTGTCAAAATTTGTTTAATACTAAAATGACTAAAACTAAACTAAAAAAAAATAAATGCTTAAAAATAAATGAAAGCAATAGAAATATATTAAAAAATGAAAAAAAAAAATCATAAAATTACTCAAACTTAAATGAAAACAAACTGAAAATATAAAATGCAAAGCTAATTAAAAATCAATACTATAATACTATAAATATAAATATATGTATATAAATTAATACTATACACAATTTGAGTTGAATTACTGAAATAAATGAACTTTTCCATGACATTCTAATTTATTGAGATGCACCTGTAATACTAAAATAACATTTTTATCGTAAAGTTTGTCAATGCTGTCATATCTGTACTGTGTAAAAACTTATGCACTTTAAACCAAGCAAAAGGATAGAGACAAAAATCATTACTTTAACCATTTAAAACATTTATTTTCTGAATGAAAAATATAGTTGTTTACAATGGGATATAATTGAGCTCTGACAGCTGTACATCATCAGAACACGCACTCATGATGGTAGCAACGGCGGAGGCTGAGATCTCGCTCTACTCAACCGAAACGGATGAGAATCCATTCGGGGGAAACAGCAGTTTTACTAGCTTCAAATGCAATGTGGTTAAAAGTTAATAACACTTAAAATCAGCAATATAAACAGTATCTGCTTATTAATATCCATGTATTCCAAAAACCAGCTCCGAGAAGGGCTTTTACAGTCCAGTTTTCAGCTTTGTTCATTAATTGTCTTTAAGTTCGGTTTTCCAGTTCAGATGAACACTGATCATTGTCCACTCACATCAGCAAACCTCAAACATCACAGCAGTTTGTCTAAATCTAACCCAACAAAACTCAACATGAATTATGAAAAGGTTTGAGACAGACATTGTGCTTTTACAACCACTTACTCCAAAACGCAAATGACTTTTACCTCATAGTAATGACGGAAAAATGCTGATTAAACCATTGTGTTGAAGGAACTCACCCTGTGGATATGTTCAGTTTTTAGCCTGTTTTTGAATTAATGTTTCATGGTATTCAGATGCACAGTATAATGTGAAAAAGTGATTGTCCTTCACAACAAAAAATATTTTACTTTACAGTTTAACCAAAACCCAACAAGGACACTGCTGTTGTTTTAGGCACCAGTCAGAACTGAATAGAGAGAGTGACTCTTAACAAGAACATTTTTGATCATATTTCAGCCCAAAATCAAAAGAAAAAAAAATTAGAATTAATTTGATATTTTAGCCGATTCTGGGACAATTTTTCATAACAATTAAGCAACTATTTGCCCTCAAATTATCATTACTGTCAGGTGAAAGAAAACTAATCCTCAATACTGAAATTCAGTAATACATCGTCCTTTCTGCACACAATAAATTAAATTCAGTACAACAGATACTTTCAATTGCACTTTACAAATGTATTTTATTACTTAAATTGCACTGCTTTTTTCTTTTGATTTTTGTAGTGAAATATGACTTGGACGTTACTGTGAAATTCACCAATGGCAAAATTTGGCTCCACAAAAATTGTATACTTTCAATAAATTGTAAATGACCAAAAATCACACCAAGCCTTTGTTTGAATGGGACGCTGCATTTAAGTTTGGGTTTAAAGCCATAGTTCACTAAAAACGAAAATTTGCTGATAATGTTCTCACCCTCAAGCCATCCAAGATATAGATGAGATTGTTTCAGATTTGGAGAAATGTAGCATTGCATCACTTGCTCAGCAATGGATCCTCTGCAGTGAATGGGTGCCGTCAGAATGAGAGTCCAAACAGCTGGTGGTTCCATTGCTGAGCAAGTGATGGATTTCTCCAAATTCAGTACATTTTCAGCAAATGTACATTTTTGGGTGAACTGTTCCTTTAAGAACATGCAACATCACCATTATGGAGGAATGTAGCATCAGTCTGCACTGCTTTATCGTAAATAACCTGATTGCAATTCAAATGAAAACACAAAGGGCCTAATGATTTGCTACGGCACATTCTGCTCCTTCAGCTCCTCTGCAAACAGAATGGATAATGCAGTTTCACAGTGTTTTAAGACTTAAAGAACTCGATATGCTGAAAACTCTTTGGTAAACCATCATAGCTGGTGTGTCTAAGATAATGAGGTCACAAACCATTAACAATAAACCCACACTATTGTTCACTCTAATGCAAAAGTCGAGTCTGTGATGCTCTTTGGTGCGTCTGGTTATCGAATGCAGGTGGAAATGTGGCAAGAGCTGCAAAAATACAAAATCATCCCTAATGCAACGAGAAAGTCCTATTATATGTAGAATACAGTTTTCACATACAATTTTAATACATATTGTAACTTATTCATAGGTTGCGTCTGCACCCTCCCGTCTTTGGCTGCATTCTAACTTGAGATGCGTTTGCTGGGTGAAACCCGTTCGTAGGGTTAAACGGTAAAATCTCAAGCAACAGCTTCGCTTGAACATGCCGCGTAACACTGGACGTGATACTTCAAACTCCCCGAGTCCTCTTATCTCCATCCCATGATGCAAATGGGTGAATCTCATGAAAATAAATGAGCATTCAAACATTTTGCATACAGAAAAGCAAACCTTTTTTGCATTTCAGCATTATTTTAAGCACATTTTGACACCAAATCTGGGCTTTTCGTGAGATTCATCCATCTACTGAAGTTCACGTGCCACGTCTTTAAACACTGTGTCCGCTATTTGCATTTTGGCTCACTAAACCTTCATGGATAAACTAATAAAATCCGGTATAAAAGAACCACTGCAGTTCAGCGTCTCGTATTAAATAACAGAGCTGCGTCTATGTACAGCAAAATAAAAGTGCTGGGACTGACATCCGTGTAAAAGCCCACAGTGAAATCTGTGAATAATACTGGTAAAATAGAGCGATGCGCAGCGTCCTTTATACTTGCCCCGGCTCGTGTCTCGCCCCGTCACTAACACTGTGAGGAAGCGCAAGCGAAGCCACGGCTCCGGCAGGGACTGAGGGGTAGTGAGAGGCTCGTAGGCTCCTCCTCTGTGCCAGCGCTGGTCTCAGATCAGTCTGGAGTTTCTCAGGAACTGAATGAGGACTTTGTAAATGAAGGTGTACTGTGAAAGCGTCTGTACCATCATCATGCGTTGCTGCCGCAGCAAGTTCAGAACAGTCGGGACGTCCAGCATCTATCAGGAAACATAGACACGTCAGTATTGAAACAGGAGTATTTCACAGCAGTTTTCAATGCAGCCAATCCGAATTTAGAATCTGAATTATGCGTTTTATTAGGTCTGGGCGATAAAACGGTATCGATATATATCGACGGTACACCTTCTTCGATAACGATAAAAAATGTTCGATATAGTGCATGATATAGTCACGTGCTATGAGTGACGCAGACAGCACACACAAACATGAACATGAGTGCTGTGCCTGCGATGAGGAGATTGTGAGTAAAGAATGAATATTAGTCGAATTTAAAATAAAAATTTGTATTTGAATGCAAAAATAGTACAATCCAATGTTAGATGTGCGTCAGGGAGCGTCATTCGTGGAGCACGAGATGCGGTGATGTTGTAGTTTAATGTTTTGTTAGTCTAGCCCACGAGACGCGCAGTTGCTGCGTTATTCATTCAAAATATTAGAAAAATTTAGAAGCTCAATCCACTGTATATATATATATATATATATATATATATAAATATATATAGTAGCTCAATGCGGGGAAGGTTAAAACCGAAACCAAGCCATTCACACAGAACGCATATTCAGCGCATTTTTTAGACGGACAAATACGACTGCTGCACTCGCGTCTCACACAAGAGATGTAGCCATGCAAAATTAAAACGGTTTAAACTTTTAGAAAACACGTCACGCATTTTTGTGGAGGTTTTTTCCTTTTCACTGCGTCTCATATGTTTTTAAATGCAGTCTGTGAGAATGGTGCTTCGACTCTTTGTATTAAGCAATGCATAAATACGTGATGCTGTTTTGTTCATAAATGTTTATGCAATTTATGAAATATTTGATTTATATGAGTTCATTTAGACAGTTCATTTTTATAGACAGTTACTTCCTTAAGTTGATTTCCCTGCGTTGACATTATGTGCTGCATTATTTTGCTCATTGCGCCCTCCTGTGGCCTCGGGAGACAAGCCAAAAGTTTTACCTATTTAATCTGCATATAAAACATTAGAAATGAGATATTGGTTTAATTTTAATTTTGTTTTTGACTGTTAAAACAAAAAAATATTTGTTGTTTGTCTCAATAAATTGAGTTAATTTAAAAATACAGTGGTTAAATGTAAAAAAAAAGAATTCTATTGCTCTTTGTTTTAAAAAAGGTTATAAAAAATGTCGAACGAACGATATGAAACATTATATTGTTGATACATTTTTTAGCTATATCGCCCAGCCCTACGTTTTATAATATTAAATAAATAAGCAAAGTAAGGCAAGTTTAAAAAAAATTGTAAAGCAGATTCATACAGCGATAATGCAAAGTGCTTCACATAAAAATGATTTCAAAAATTGTATATGAAAAGGTTAATAAATAAGTAAAAAATAATAGAAATAAAAATAAAAATATTTATTAATTATATTTAATTACATACCATTTAATATTGAAATATAATAGTTAGAATATAATTAAATAATTAAGTCTTTAAGTTTAACTCAAGTGTTTCATAACATGAAGCTGTTTTCGCACTGATATCAGACTGATTCATTTATTTGCTACAAATCATTTACATAAAAATGATTTAAAAACCTGAATAAAAAAAGGTAAATAAAAAATTATATTGTATATTTTATATTATATTAAATTACACATTTAATATACAAGTATACTAATTAAAATATAATAAATAATTTTGAATCTTTAAGTTTGAACTCAAGTCTTTAATAATATGAAGCTGTTTTCACACTGATATCAGACTGATTCATTCATTCACAACAAACAATTTACACGATGATTTAAAAGTTGTATATAAAAGGTACATAAAAATAATAGAAAAAATATATAAATATAAAAAATGCATAATATTAATAACATTTAACATTAAAGTATAATAATTCAAATATAATGGAAATAAACAAGTCTTTAGGTTTGAACTAAAGTGTTTCATAATATGAAGCTGTTTTCGCACTGATATCAGATTTTTAGTAATTCATACAAATTATTAGATTTTTTTGCTCTGTTAATCACGTTTCAAATTAAGATTTAATTAAATCATTTTACTACATTTTTAAATATTTAATAATTATTAAATTAATTGTAATAAATAATTTTTTTAATTAAAATTTTATTTGATTTGTAAGTTTCATTTCCTTCAATGGATTAATTAAAACTAGTTATTTTTAAATCAAATATTTTTCTATTGTATTTCCAGTGAAAGTAATTAAGCCACCCCATACACCATATTTAATTTTGATGTAAACGAGGCATTCAAGTACAGTCTGTTCAATGTCTCCGTCTTAAGATCCCTAAGTTACATTGCAATCAGTGTTTGGAAAATTGTGAAATGGCATTTTCAGTGTTTCAGTGGCTAAATGATTGTCCCCGGGTTACGTAACAGTACCACTGTCTGTCCTTCAGCGCCTCTCGGCTGCGATTTCGTCACATTAAATGTGCATACTAGGTCTAAGTGCAGTACAAACCTGTCCATCAGTCACATCCTGACATCTGCAGAGAATGTTGTCATCTCTATTCCTAGCAACCGTGTGTTTGTAAGCTTAGCAGAAGTGTAACATTTCTTTCTGCCAGTGGTAAGCAGTGTATGTCCTTTAGCCTGGTAACCGTGACCACTCTGCCCTGAAAAGCTGGTGAAAGGCACTAAATCTCTCATGCGTTCATGCCACTGTAAGCACAGGACATGTGTACCTCATTATGTTCCAGACAAGCTATCATGATCTCAGACAGGATGACCACACCAGTGCGTCCCACCCCTGCGCTGCAGTGCACCAGGACCGGCAGGTTTGTGTTCTTTGGATCACTGGAGCTGTTGGTGTGTCGCCTCACGGACTGGATCTCCTCCAAGTACGCTGAGACACAGAAATAGAGCGTTTTAAAGAGCCACGCCAGGCGAAAACACACAAGCTGCACAACAGAAAGAGGCCAGCTAAGGGACACGCCGCAAGAATAGTCTTCTTGAAGCTTAAAGTATATAAACATAATCAAAATACTGTTTCTTGAATCATTATAATGGTGCTGAATAACACTGTTGGGATTATCTTAAGCAAACTTAACCAGTCATGTTTTACCCCAAAATCAGAAGGGAAAAAAATATTTTTTATATTATGATGTTCATAATTATATGTTATGTTAGTTAATTATAAAACTATGTATAATACACAACAATTTAAATCAAATCAAACAATAAGATTTTGTGACATTACTTTTAGGCACAGTGTTAAGAAAGATCATAATGTATATATATACAGTGGTGTGAAAAAGTTTTTGCCGGTTCTTTAATATGATGATGATAAAACAGAAAAATTTTGCATTAAGACAAATATGCATCATAATATACTGATTAAATATATTTGCATATATGAATGCAAAATAAAATATGTATTTAGGTATACATATTTTAGGTATATATGACCCGGAAATATGAGCCGAAGATGTTTTGTGACCCACTTTTTTTTTCTTACTGCAAATTGTTAGAGTTTAAGAGAATACTTTCACTTTTCTTTCTGGTTTACAAAACCAGTAGTTTGTCCAGACACTAATGTCTTTATTTTTTCACATGCAGATCCTAACACCATTTGTGATGTCCTGTGTGCCAAAAGCAGAATATTTGATATAAAGAAAGCCCTTCATTAGTGCTGTACTTACAGAGAAAGCCTTTAAAGTCCTCCGGGCAGCCGTGATCGGGCCAGTCTGTGTACTGCAGGTGCCAGACGGTTCGCTCCTGTCCCGTCAGGAGATGTTTGATCTTCAGGCCCGTTGTGGCATAGCACCCAGAGTCTGTGCGGAAGCGTGTGGTGATCTTAAATCGGCCGTATGTAACAGTGTTGTGGCGAGAGCCCAGACGAGGCCAATAGCGGAAACTCTTCTCACGACCCCCTTCCTGCAGAACGGGACACAAAACAATGACTTACACATCAGATTCAAGAGTGACACTGTATATAACAACCACTTAATGTGCATACAGAGATCTTTTCATTTTCACCTCCTCTGCTGTAACCATTGCGATGATGGAGACTCCTTGTTCCCAAACCATCTGCCAGAAGTCTTGGCAGGTGCTTGAGAGCGGACCCTGAGACGCGATATAACTCCACTCTTTACCTCTGACCGTAACCTGATGAATAAAGCAGCAGAAATCACAATATGAAGGCTGATTAATCTGATATAAAGCTGCAAGCAGAGCAATTATTGGTGTTCAAGCGCATGCATAAAAAATATTATGTATAATTTAGCAAGCCCAAATGAACCTAAATCAGAACTAAAAATGTAGGTAAATTAGAATAGAAATCTAAAATTGTACTTTTATACCCGTCCTATGCCTGATTTCCATAAAATGTTGCATGCTTCTTTTGGACCATAAGATGCATGTTCTTACCTAATTTCATGAAGTTCAACGGTTTAGTTTAGAATTCTTTGAAAAATTATGCACATTTTTATGTCAGATCTCTACGATTATAGTTTGATGTTGCATGATCAGGCATAATAATAATAATAATATTAAGAATAAGAATAGATTTTTAACTTATAATTGTACATTTCTTCTTTCAAATAAATAAAATTTATTATTTTACATATTTATATTATATTAACAAAATTTTTATTTTTTACTCTAGTTCAACGTGTTTCAATAGTAATAATAATAATATTAATGATAATACATTTTTAACTCATAATTGTATTTTTCTTATCCCAAATAAATTAAATAATTCATTATTTAATATATTTATATATATATATATATTTTATACTCTAGTTCAACGTGGTTAAAAAATTATTATTATTATTATTATTATTATCCCTAACTGTATTATAACAAACAATTTTAGGGCATAATAATAATAATAACAATAATAATAATTAGTATTATTATTATAAAACTTAATTATTATTATTATTACTATAAAACTTATTACAAGATAACTTATTTCCAAGATTACAGTTTTATCTACACGGTGTGTTTTGGGGCACAATATTAATAATATTGTTATTAATAATAATCTTAATAAATTAAGTTTATAAGTTATTATTATAATAAGTATTTTTCTCTATAAGTCTAATAAGTCTCTAAATATCCATGCATGATGTTGTGGTCACAGATCTACAGCTCACCCTGATGTGCGAGGCGTTGATGTAGCCCGTGTTGTTCTCTTTGGTGGGCACCAGCTCCACACGCGTGTCGTCGTAGGGCAGGACGTCCTGGAAGCGGTTCCTGTCGCTGTTCTCGGGCATCTGAGCGATAGTGCACTCGCAGTTGGGCCGCTTCTTGGGCACATGCTCGTACTCGGTGAACACCATCCCCTGCTCCATGCGCTGCTCCAGTACTTTACACTGCAGGAAACACACAGGACGTGAGGCTCTGCTCATCCAGAACCGCCTACAACACGCTTACAGTGAGCGCAGATGTATTTAAAAAAACTGAGTTGACTGGCTCTCAAAATTCCCCACCTGAAAAGCCAATTAGTATTTTAGTTGCTGCACCACATTAATAAACAATCTGCCCTCAACAGTATTTGTCAAGTATGGTATCAGTTTATACTCCTACGAGATCTCTGAGGTCCGAGAATCAACACCTCCTTTGTGTTACTAGGACAAAATACAAACACAGGGGTTATAGAGCCTTTTTGCGAGCCGGTCCAAAACTGTGGAATGACTTTTTTAAATATTAGAAAATAAATGATAATTTATAATATAATTTTTGATAAATGTATATTATTGTATTCACTTATAACAACAACAACAATAAATAATAATAATGTTTTAATATATTCAAAAATATTTAAAACACAAAAATAGTAGAAATATTAATATTATATGTGCAATAATATTTTTGATGACTTCAACGTAAATGTTACTATTAATAACACTTACAATAATAAAAGTAATAATTATGTAATAATAAATACAATAATATATTTAAATAATATATTGCAGAAGTGTAAACAATAATAATGATTATATATATATATATATCAGAATATTTAGAACACATTTTTAAAATATTAGAAACATAAATATTATATATTACACTAATAACAATCATAAAAATGTTCTAATAAATACAGTAATATATTTAAATAATATATTACAGAAGTGTAAATATATGCATATGCACACACACACATACATACACATATTTTTGATGACTTCACTATAAATGTTATAATTATTAAATACATTAATACATTTAAAACATATTTCAGTTTTTTTAATATTAGAAATATATAAATAAATTCAATATATGTATTTATTAAACGGACTAATACTTTAAAATTTGTATTAAAAATTGGAAAAATATCAATAATCAAAACTGTGCATAAAAAAAACTAAACAAACAAACAAAAAACACCTTAGTCAACCACTAACCAGAAAGCAGTACTCACCCGCTCGTCATTAGACGCGTTCTCCGGGTCGTCCTTCCCTTCATCGGGCAGAGGCATTCTGGACAGTGTCAGACCATTGAGAGCCGCCATCTTCAGGGGACCCACCTTCTTGACCTCGGAGCGTCCTTTCTTCATACCCTTCATCCCCGGAGCGAGCGATGGAGAGAGACAGAGAGAGAAACAGAGTCTGAGGATCAGCGTCTGAGAGACACAGTGGAGCAGAGCCACAGAATGCAGCCGTTCGGGTCTGACGGCATTCTTCATGTCACTCGTATAAAGTCAAGTGCTCGGCCTCACCCGGTGTACAAACACCTACTCTACATGCAGACGAAATGAAAATAAAAGCAACACCAGCTGGATCAAGTGCAATCACAAATCAGTTTGCGTTTCCTTTCACAACTGAGCTGAACCGATCATTTCTATATCTGTGAATAAGATCTCTGACTTATTGATAAAAGAGCAGCATGAACATTCTGCTAAACATCTTTTTTTATGCTCCACATGTTAAAGTTGAGTAAATTACCGAAATCTTATTTTGAGGTTATTTTAAATAAAGAACTAAGTGTTTGAAAAAAAAAAAAAGTGCATTACAAATAAAAATTTTATTTTTACTGCATTAATACCAAAGCTCAATAAATTACTACAGACGGGTGACAGGAATCAGTGTTATTTTTGTATTATTTAAATACTATTATAATTTGATATATTATAATTATTAATACTTAATAATCATAACATTATAATTATTAATATTTTAAATTAGTCTTTATTTTTATATTGTCTTTTATTTTAATTGTCAAGTTTTTTTGTTTTTGTCATACATTATACATATATATATACACATACATACAAATTAATTTATTTATATATTTCTAAAATATATTTTACTTTTAGCTTTAGTTAAGTATAACTAAAATGGGTTATTAATGGAATGAGGAGGTAGCATTTAGTTCCTGGTTAAACCTCATTAGAAGAGACGGTGCAGCTAATTGTGGCGTTTCTCTTTAGTGAACACCTGAAAATGCTTACATAATGACTAATTAATGACCTCATCTGGGTGGCTACACAAAATAATGGCGCCTTACATTGTGCTTATTCTGCTTTGGGCTAATTAAAACCCTGCAACTTTGCATTTAAAAGCACCTCTCGCTTTCCACGTGATGCGTGGAGTATTCCAGAGTAAAAATGTCACTAAAACAGACTAAACAGAAAAAAATATAAGGGGAAATTAATTACAAATTTGTATAAATTATATGTAACATAAATATATATTTTTTACATTAAAATGTAAAGCATAATATTAATAATAATAATTATTATTATTATCATTATTTTAACTCATAAAAATGCTGAATATATATTATTTTTGTAAATTACAATTCTGTTAAATACTTTTTTTATAATTATAATTTTAATAAAAATGTTATAATAGTAAGTTTTTTAAGTAATTTAAAGTTGCAGTAATATTTATTTTTTGTATATTTTATCTTATATTTTCCAGTTTTAGTATTTTTATATATTATAATAATTGTATTACAATAATATTTATGTCTAATATTTTGTCTAATTTTTTTTTTCACGATTCTGATTCAATTCTGATCTTTAAGTGAAGTGATAAATTAGATAAATTAGAGTTTTATTTTGACTTTGTAGCTGGACTTTAAAGTAGATTTAAAGCTTTAAAATAATATTAATAATAATAATAATTTTAAATATTTATAAAATGCAGAATACATTACTTTTGCAAATTACAATTCTACTGCTTAATATAAAATAATTTTACAATTATAATTTATTTAGCACTTCGTTACAATAATATGCATTAGGGTTGCAAAGGGGTGGAACATTTCCAGTAAATTTCCGTAAACTTTCCAAAAATTCCTGGAATATTCCAAAAAATCCTGGAATGGTGTAAATTACAATTCTGTTAAATACTTTTTTTATAATTATAATTTTAATAAAAATGTTATAATAGTAAGTTTTTTAAGTAATTTAAAGTTGCAGTAATATTTATTTTTTGTATATTTTATCTTATATTTTCCAGTTTTAGTATTTTTCGTGATTCTGATTCAATTCTGATCTTTAAGTGAAGTGATTAATCTTTTAAATTAGAGTTTTATTTTGACTTTGTAGCTGGACTTTAAAGTAGATTTAAAGCTTTAAAATAATATTAATAATAATAATAATTTTAAATATTTATAAAATGCAGAATACATTACTTTTGCAAATTACAATTCTACTGCTTAATATAAAATAATTTTACAATTATAATTTATTTAGCACTTCGTTACAATAATATGCATTAGGGTTGCAAAGGGGTGGAACATTTCCAGTAAATTTCCGTAAACTTTCCAAAAATTCCTGGAATATTCCAAAAAATCCTGGAATGGTTCCGAAATTTACTGGAAATTTTCCACCTTTTTGCAACCCTAATATGCATGTCTTTATATTTTTTACTTTCAAACATTCAAACTCTCAAGCTTTTAACATTATGTGAATGTGCAAAAAAAACTCAACTTAGTGTATGTTGCATTCCTAAATGCATGTTTAACTGATTCTGATTCAGTTCTGATCTTCAAGTGAACTTACCGCCGGTGGAAGACCATCGATGTTCCTTCTGGCAGGTGGCACGTCAGAGACGGGTCTCTTATAGACGTCCCTCTTCTGTCTCAAGCGACCCTGTCCGCTCAGATCCCCCTCTGACACCGAGGGCACCATGTGTCCGGGCTCTCGCAGAGGCGGCAGCTGCCCCATGTCCTCTGGTTTGCGGATGATGGAATGGGGCTGGTACGCCAGAGGGCCCGTCGGGACCATCTCCATACTGTGGCTGAACGGATAAGCAGGCGGATCTACGAGGGGCCGTCCCATCGGCGTCATGTGATGCTCGGGACCGCCCACAGCATCCTGAGACTGCGGTGTGTGTCGTCCGCTGTCGTCTTCGAACTCTTCTTCCTCACCGCTGCTGTGCACTAGCATCGTGGCGTCGGACAGGGATTTTTTGTGCCCGTAGATGACATCCTCCATCTCGGGCTTCGTGACCTCCAGGACGACGTTGATGTCGGAGCCGGATGCTGTAGGTGGCATCGCCTGGGCAACAGGGGGCGGGGTCTCAGCTGCTGATGCGGATGCCTGGGTAGTTGATGCAAAAAATGTCAATAAATAATAAAATCAATAACACATTTTCTTAAATATAGTTAATTTAGTATCTGAGATTATTGCTAATAATTATATAAGAATTAACTATAAGCATTCTTAATTAAATATATTATTAGATAATTAGCAAAATGCTGTTGAAAAGAGCTTTAAATGCATAACATGAAGATGAAGATGCACATACATGGGTGGTTGATGCATTACATATTCATGAATTCATTCAAAATAGAATATAGAACCTTATATTATTAATAATTACACAGGAATTAAATAATTATGATTTTTATTTAATTCATTATATAAATTATATATTATTAATTGGCAAAATTCTGTTTAAATGTCTATAACGTCACACCGAAGATACAGATATAAAATAAAATAAATTCTCTCAAATATAGTTTGAGCTAGAATATGCATACTGTCACATAAAACATAAATTAAATGAATTCAAAACAAATGATCTCAAATAGTTCAATCTAGAATCAGATATTATTAACTATAAATAATTACAATTATATAAGAAGTTATTCTTAGAAGTTATATAAGAAATTATGTAAGAATCAGCAAAACTGCTGAAAATAATTTACAATGTGTATAACATTTTATATATATTGTAATCATATAATAATGCTAATAATTATATAAGAATTTTATAATTAGTAGGATTTATATAAATACAATCATAGGATTTATCAACACACGTACTATTTAAACAATTATCTTAAATATAATTCAATCAAGAATCACAGGTAGATATATAAATAATATATATCTATCCAACTATATACCTATGTAATTATAAAACATTAAATTATTAGGATTCCTATACAATTATTTTATATAAATCACAGAACTAACAAATGCTATTGAAAATAGGTTTAAACATTTTTAACATCACATGAATTAAATGAATTAAAAAAAAATCTAGAATCAGAGTTTAATATACATTATAATAATATAAATATATAAGAATTAATTATAGAATTAGGATTCGTATTCAGAGCCGATCCTCCCTATACGCAAAATACGCAAGCTGCGTAGGGCCCCCGAAACACCAAGGGGCCCCCTTGCTCTCAAAGATGATTTAATTTTAGTTTTGTTTTTTAATTTGGCCAGAGGTTATGAAAACATGAATGATCATTTCTTCATTGATTTCAGACAATCAGTCAAATCATGTAATGTGAATGTCGTACAGTCTTGCTCGAGACAAAAAAAACGAGTTGAAAGTATACCGAGCCGCGAAAGAGACACTGTTTCTCAAGCGCTTTCCGCGAGCACGATTCGAGACAGAGTGAAACACGGACAGATGCGTTTCATTAATTTGTTCGTTCATAACCACTCATATCCCACTCCACCGACACAGTTTTGCGTAGGGCCCCCAGAAGTCTAGGATCGGCACTGTTCGTATATAACTAAAGGTACATAAATTATAGAATAATTGAACAAACACTACTGAAAATAGTTTTAAATGTGTATAACGTATAACGTCCCAAAACGACTCACCTTCCTCTCCTTCAGCCTCATGTTCTCCAGGCTGTACGCCACGGGCCGGCTGTAAGCATACGAGTTGCCGATGTTGAGGTTCCTCATGGAGTGGCTCTGGCGCTCGGCCGGCGGGATCATCCCGAGGTTCTTCTGCCTCATGACCGCCTCGTAATCGGGCGTGGCGCGGTAGGACGGCGGGATCAGGGCGCTGTGCCGGTGGGAAGGCACGTAGTCGGGCCGCATGAGGTCACTTCCTGTGATGCTGGGGTTGGACGACATGGGCGATGGCTGCAGGTAGTGCTGCGGGTTGTTGAGGGAGCTGGTGCTCTGGGCGCTGTAAACGCTGCCGTTACGGATCCGGCCGTTGTACTCGTGCGGAGAGCGGTCCAGACTGGTCTGGGAATGGTAGTAGAAACCGTTCTGGTTGTTGATGTAAAGATTATCTGTAGGAAATACAAGAGAGGTGCGTCAGTTCTTATTATTTTTGTCTTGTCTTGTTTACAAATATCTAAACTTTCTTTAATCGAGATACATTCACTTGAGAAGCAAAATGACAGTCATTGCAAGTCAGCATCATTATGATGCAAAAATATTGTAAAGTTACATTTTTATAAAAGATTTCTGTAAAGTTTTTGATTTACTGGCTGATTTAAATAAAAACAATATAATAAATAAAATACAAGAATGCTTCTTTTACTTAGTATTTTTGTCTTTTTCCAGTACAAACTTAAAATCAGAATAAATTAACTTGAGAAAAATGGCATAGGTTATTTTCACAAAACTTTGACTTTTTCACCCACATTGTCCATGTTTTAATATTTATAGAAATTGTAGTTTTTGATTTACTGTCTACAATTTACCTTGTTTTAACTACAAAATATAATACATGAAATAAAATACAATAGTATTTTTAACAAACTTTTTTTTAAATCAAGATCAATTTAATTTATATTTAAATTTATATATTTATAAAAAATGTTGTAGTATTGGACTTAATGTTTATAATTTATCTTGATTTAAATAGAAAAATAAAAACCAAGAATGATTTTAGTATTTTCATCTTGTTTTCAAATACAAATATATAAACTCATAAATCAAGATACATTACCTTGAGAAGACTTAATATCTCAAGTTATTATGTTATATATTAATATATTAAGTTATTATGTTAATAAGTTATTTTGCTTCTTAAATAAATGTATCTTGATTTAAGAATGTTTAAATATTATATTAAGTCTTCTTTTCTGAAAAATGTATCAAAATTAAGATTGTGTGCTTAAACCAAGAACTAATATCTGTCCGTGGAGTCAGAAAAACAAACTTTTTTATTTTTTTTTTAATAATGTTAATTTCTCTTAAGCCGCCAATTAAGCTTAAACTCACTAAATTCTGTCATTTTGCTCTTAATTTAAGAATGTTTAGATGCAAAATACTAAATAAGAAAATAATTTTTTTGAGAACGGACAAAGCATTTTTGGACTGTTGCTGATGGGACATGTTCTACCTTGTGAAGATGTGTACGGTTCGGTGTAATGGCCGTTAAAGTGCATCTGAGGTGGCATCATGTAGGGTTGCGGTTTTGGCTGCATCATAAGACAAAACAAAAGCAGCATTATTCAGCTGGACATATTAACTCTGTCCCAAACCTAGTGAGCTGCCTATCTAGACTTTTCATTTGAAGTCATACAAGTGCAAGTTTTGTTTTTTATGCTTATCATGACATTTATAAGGCTTCATTTTAGTTAGAATGTTGCCTTAAAAGGGAGCTGCCTACATAGAGAGCAAGGTTTTGGAATAGAGCTACAGTAAATCACATTGAAAACAAATGAGATCATGAAGAGCCGACAAACTCCAGAAACGTCCTACAGAACAAGCTCCATAGCAAAACTGTTGTATAGTCATCGAATAACTGGTATAATGCTGACCAGAGACATTCTCGTAGAGGACCGTCGCCTCACTGTGTTTACTGGAGCGGGCTGAGTTTGTCTGTAATAAAACACAAAACAATAAAAGACAATTGTGAAATAAACCAGAGTAATAAAGCTCAGCGTTTTATTTGTCACATGCACTGCGATACTACAGTACAAAGTCAGCAGTTTGCATTTTGCACAGCATTTAATTTTTTGCATTGTGACATTTTCATGACAACTCTCAGCCACATTCTCAATATTTAAAATATATATATATATATATATATATATATACACACACAAAGATTGTAGCATTTGATTTACTGACTATAATTAGTCCTGATTAAAAATAAAATATTTAATGATCATAAAATAGTTAAAGTTATTTAAAATGTAATAATATTTCACAGTATTACTGTTTTGACTGTAATTTTGATCAAATAAATGCAGCCTTGATGAGCAGAAGAGACTTCTTTCAAAAATATCTGCATTGTCGCATTGGCATTTAGGGTATATTTTTACCCACATTCTCAATATTTAACTAATCACTATGATGCTGTAATGGGAAATTATTGTAAATTTAAATATTTATTTTTTTAAAGTTTTAGAACTAAACAGTAGGAAATATATTAATGTGCATGGTTTCATGGTATTTTAGGTGCATGTATTTCACACTTTTACACTGTCAGAGCAATCACAAGCACTCTTGCATAATGAGCTGCCACCCATGAAAGGGAACATAAATTGCACGAAGAACAGCTTTTCTTTGCTGCTGTACCTTCGCTTGGACACTCTCCTCACCGTACCCCTCCATCTTCTCCACCTCCTGCATGTAGAGTAACTCCGCCTCTGGTGAGGACAGACCTCTGGGAAACAGAAAACACACACACAGCTCTGATTTGAGACACTACAGCACAAAGGTCACATTCAACAACGCACTAGTCATCTGATGTCATTATCAGACACATCTGTGCTGATTCTTCCTCATGCTTATCGTGCATTACACAAACAGCGTCAGAGCACAGCAATGTGTGCGTATATTTCTTCCAAGATGATGAAAAAGTTTCAGCTGCATGACGTGCAATAAAGAACCAAAGAACTATATTACATTCAGTATAGATTATTTTTTAATTCATTGCAAAAAAAAGCTTAAGTAGAACATGGAATTAACTTTTACTGTACCTTCTGTTCATACTGCAAAAAAGTGATGTTTTCCTCCGTATTTTTGCCTTATTTTCCAGTGCAAATGTCTAAAGTTTCTTAAGTCTTGTTTTCTGAGAAACTGATCAAAATGAAGTGAGCTTATGATTAAAACGAGAACAAAATCTGCCAATGGAACGAAAAATCAACTTGATTCAAAGGAAAATGTTCATACCACATTGACAGATATTTTTTTCTTGTTTTATGCATAAACTTACTTAATTTTGTTTAATTGTTCAGATAACATCAACTATCTTCATTTTGCATTTTATGCAAATGCATCTTGATTTAGGGCTGTTTAGATATTTGTATTGGAAAATAACAAAAATACTGAGGAAATATTTATTTTTTGCATTGTGTGCAACATTTAATGCCATGACTATGAATTTAAGACTTTCTACTCTGATTTAAGACCTTTTTAAGGCCTTAATTTGTGGAAGGAGCAAATTAAGACTTTAAAGACAAACAGAAACCCTGATAAATATATAGTTTTTATATCAACTTATAAAATTTAACTCTAACTTTTTTACTGAAGTTTAAATTTAAGATGAAATTAAAACATCTTTCATAATGCATAATATAGTTTAAAGACATGTACTTTTAGAAACATAAAGGCCAAATAAAACATCAAGATTTAGATGTTAATTGATTTTATATCAACAACAAAACGTGGCAACTATTTCAGTATATATGTCCCAGCATAACGTGTGCAAAGCACATGCAAACCTCATCTGAAAGACCTTCTGAAGCAGAACTTTTGCAGGACAGCCAAGAGCATTTATGTTGCTCTGAGCCCAAAGCTGAAAGTCTGGTCATAAGTCACGTCAGGGGTTTGACAGCTTCCTTTGAAATCCTCTAACAGGAACCATCTGAACACATCTGATAATCACGAAGCCTCCTCACTGAACCTCACATAAACTGTGGCCAACAGTTTTTCAGGCTTTTCCCATTTTGCAAATAACTACAGCCTCTCACCGGTAGTTTTGATAGAGCATGGTGACTTTCTGAGTGGCCTCTTCCACAACCCTCTCGTCCTGTATCCATGGCTGAGAAAAGCAGAGAAAGAGAGTAGAAATAATAGACTCATGAAATATCCTGCCGTCTTTATTCCTGGAATAGACAATAAAATGTTCAATGATTACATACCATTGGAAAAAGCACAATTTTTTGAAGGAATTCTTGGGAATCATATCGATTGAAGTCCCCAAGGTCGGCTGGAACCAACAGACAAACAAAAGATTAGTGTTACATTAAAAAGCCTCAATTGATTCCTCAAAGGAAGACACATGGGGCGATATATTATTATTTTTTTTTTTTAACTAGATGTACTAGATATACAATATATGAAGATGCACATGATGCACATTCAAATCTCTAATCATATGAGCTATGAGCAATATTAATAGAGATGAATTTGACTTTGCAAACACCAATTAAATTAGAAGTTATTTTACTCATTTTTATTTTACAAATATTATTTGTATTTCATTTTACTATTTATTTTATGTATTTTTAGTTTATAACTTTAAATTTATTTTTAGATTTTATTTTACAAATTATTTTATTTTTATTTTACAAATGATGTACTTATTTTTATTGCATTTTACAAAGAATTTTATTATTTTTTATTTCATTTTACTAATTCGTTTATTTTACTTTTTTTGCAAATTATTTTATGCATTTATTTTTATTTTATAAATTTATTTTTTATTTTATTTTACAAATTTGATTTATTTTCAATTTATTTTCCATTTATGTATTTTTTTTTTTACATATTCTCATTCTGAATGAAGATGCATTGATTTTATGGGTTTGATGTTGGGTTTAAAATGTAAAATGTGAGCTGACGCTCCTGCAAAATCATCTACAACATTTATAGAAATTGCACATCTAAATTTAGAAAAGCCAAGAGACGTTTTGTTATGGAAGGAATCGATTTAGCCTTTGTAACTGTAGTAGCTCAACATTAACAGCATGTCTAATCAGCCCGTTAGAAATGTTCACAGCTATGCTGACAATTCGAAACATTACCATCGCGTGAAGCCTCCTTACACAGCAATGCTGGTGCACAAAAATAACTCCCACTGAATATGTGTGGCCTCATTGAAATGACACAAACCACGTGAAGACAAAGGCCTTTTGACAGTGCAAATACGGGAACTATTTTTTTGATCTGGCTGTGACAGTGAGTGACGTCAGTTCCTCTGCTATGCTAAACAGCAGTCCAGTAACTGGTGCTGCCACATACATCTTTGCCAGCAGCGTATGAGACTCTTGTGTTGGGTAAAAGCTAAAGCCTGGCAGCACAGCTTGATAAACGGTGCTCTGATTTTCTAGACTCGCAGTCCGTAGAAATATAAAACCGTACCTTCATGATGGAGTATCTGAACCTGTGAACCAGACACTGGCCGAACATTATCTTAAGAATGTTAAAGCAAATGTTCTCTTGCAACATCAACTTATAACTGCATCTCAAAACACCTTCCACATTATATTAAAGGGATCTGAGAGTGAAAGGGAGATTTTCATCGAATGATGACCTGCATATGACTTCGAAACACTTAGTAGGGCTGCGTATTGACACAAAATTCATGATTTGATTCAGTTCACAAGCTTTGATTTGACATCGATTCATTTAGTATCGATTCACAATAAATCAATTCATTTGATTTAATATTGATTCTTATTGATTTAATATTACATATTAATCTAACTGTCAGCTAGTAGACTACTATAATATTAAAGTAATTTGTATACACTTTAATATGTATACACATTAATATGTATGTGATTTGTATATTTAAACTGCACAATAAAGACATTTTATTATCATAATGACATTCTAATAACTTTTTAATGATATTATGTTTCTTATCTTTTTTTTTTTTTTTAAATAAATATTTAAACAGTTGCTGACAAAAACATGCTTTAATTTATTTAAACATAAAATACTGAAGAACAGGTAAAAATGAACGACTGATTTATATAGAATCATCTAAATTGCACATAAGGCAGTTTTAATAAACATTTAAACAGTGAAACTTGTTTTCATGGCTGATTTATTCAAACAAACATACATAGATATTAAAGAAGTAAAACATTTAATAAATATATAATATAGTGCATATATTTAGCAAAATGCTCCTCTCTAGAGTTATTTTTCTAATTGAATAATGAGTCTATTGGTATTTATGGGCAAATATATCTCCGATTGTTTTCTGAAAGAAGAAAATCATATACAGCTAGGATGGCTTAAGGGTGAGTAAATCATGGGGTAATTTCCATTTTTGGGTGAACTATCCCTTTAACGATAACTAAATCATCTGAAACTGGGGACAGCGCAACCATAGGCCTGAATCAATCATAATTTCTCAGCATACTTGAAATATCAGGAAAAAAGTACCTTGCACAGCCAAGCTGGCCAAATGAATGGCTTGCTCAATGGAGCACGGGATCTTCCCCTCCAGAACGTCTTTCTTCAGCTGGAGATAATGCTGATATCTGCAGAAAACAGGAAGTGAGTAAAAGTGTCCTAACTGCACTGATGAGACCGTTTTAAACATATTCTCATCCTTAACCTGGTTATCTCTTGTTGTAACTGTGTAACAGACGACACGTAGAACACCACCCCAAAGTAAACGGTCGGCTCCAGTCCGTACTTGTCAAGCTGTTTCTTCAGCGGCTTCTCCAGATCAATCCATCTCTGCTGGTTTTGTTTGTTGCAGTACCAGAGGCTGAAATACGTTATCTGGGGAATGAACAGAATTTCACTGATTGCTCTTTCACTCGTGAGAAACAACAGGCCGGACCTCGTGTTTAACTTCAAATTGAGTATTTCTGGAGGTGAAGACTGGGCATATTCTCAATGTTTTGACTAAGACGTCTCTTTAGCAAAAGAGGAGAGGCGTGACATCCTAAAAAAATGTCTTTATATAATTACACATTATGAGCTCAGTCTAACTGAGATACTACATGCATGGAACATTTGTACTGTCACATTTATTCATGTCACACAGCAGGATGGTTATTGATCTCCAAAAATAGCTACATGTATAGGTGATTAAAACAAGTGAAAAAACTGAACAGAAATAATGACCAGCTACAGCATCACTTTATGCATTCATACGCATTTAACCTAAAATCTTGATGCTAAAAAAAAAAAAAAA
>NW_015646430.1:588680-598626 GCF_001515625.1 Sinocyclocheilus rhinocerous | reverse complement strand
CATCTAAATTTAGAAAAGCCAAGAGACGTTTTGTTATGGAAGGAATCGATTTAGCCTTTGTAACTGTAGTAGCTCAACATTAACAGCATGTCTAATCAGCCCGTTAGAAATGTTCACAGCTATGCTGACAATTCGAAACATTACCATCGCGTGAAGCCTCCTTACACAGCAATGCTGGTGCACAAAAATAACTCCCACTGAATATGTGTGGCCTCATTGAAATGACACAAACCACGTGAAGACAAAGGCCTTTTGACAGTGCAAATACGGGAACTATTTTTTTGATCTGGCTGTGACAGTGAGTGACGTCAGTTCCTCTGCTACGCTAAACAGCAGTCTAGTAACTGGTGCTGCCACATATATCTTTGCCAGCAGCGTATGAGACTCTTGTGTTGGGTAAAAGCTAAAGCCTGGCAGCACAGCTTGATAAACGGTGCTCTGATTTTCTAGACTCGCAGTCCGTAGAAATATAAAACCGTACCTTCATGATGGAGTATCTGAACCTGTGAACCAGACACTGGCCGAACATTATCTTAAGAATGTTAAAGCAAATGTTCTCTTGCAACATCAACTTATAACTGCATCTCAAAACACCTTCCACATTATATTAAAGGGATCTGAGAGTGAAAGGGAGATTTTCATCGAATGATGACCTGCATATGACTTCGAAACACTTAGTAGGGCTGCGTATTGACACAAAATTCATGATTTGATTCAGTTCACAAGCTTTGATTTGACATCGATTCATTTAGTATCGATTCACAATAAATCAATTCATTTGATTTAATATTGATTCTTATTGATTTAATATTACATATTAATCTAACTGTCAGCTAGTAGACTACTATAATATTAAAGTAATTTGTATACACTTTAATATGTATACACATTAATATGTATGTGATTTGTATATTTAAACTGCACAATAAAGACATTTTATTATCATAATGACATTCTAATAACTTTTTAATGATATTATGTTTCTTATCTTTTTTTTTTTTTTTAAATAAATATTTAAACAGTTGCTGACAAAAACATGCTTTAATTTATTTAAACATAAAATACTGAAGAACAGGTAAAAATGAACGACTGATTTATATAGAATCATCTAAATTGCACATAAGGCAGTTTTAATAAACATTTAAACAGTGAAACTTGTTTTCATGGCTGATTTATTCAAACAAACATACATAGATATTAAAGAAGTAAAACATTTAATAAATATATAATATAGTGCATATATTTAGCAAAATGCTCCTCTCTAGAGTTATTTTTCTAATTGAATAATGAGTCTATTGGTATTTATGGGCAAATATATCTCCGATTGTTTTCTGAAAGAAGAAAATCATATACAGCTAGGATGGCTTAAGGGTGAGTAAATCATGGGGTAATTTCCATTTTTGGGTGAACTATCCCTTTAACGATAACTAAATCATCTGAAACTGGGGACAGCGCAACCATAGGCCTGAATCAATCATAATTTCTCAGCATACTTGAAATATCAGGAAAAAAGTACCTTGCACAGCCAAGCTGGCCAAATGAATGGCTTGCTCAATGGAGCACGGGATCTTCCCCTCCAGAACGTCTTTCTTCAGCTGGAGATAATGCTGATATCTGCAGAAAACAGGAAGTGAGTAAAAGTGTCCTAACTGCACTGATGAGACCGTTTTAAACATATTCTCATCCTTAACCTGGTTATCTCTTGTTGTAACTATGACACGTATGACACGTAGAACACCACCCCAAAGTAAACGGTCGGCTCCAGTCCGTACTTGTCAAGCTGCGGCTTCTCCGGCTTCTCCAGATCAATCCATCTCTGCTGGTTTTGTTTGTTGCAGTACCAGAGGCTGAAATACGTTATCTGGGGAATGAACAGAATTTCACTGATTGCTCTTTCACTCGTGAGAAACAACAGGCCGGACCTCGTGTTTAACTTCAAATTGAGTATTTCTGGAGGTGAAGACTGGGCATATTCTCAATGTTTTGACTAAGACGTCTCTTTAGCAAAAGAGGAGAGGCGTGACATCCTAAAAAACACATTATGAGCTCAGACTAACTGAGATACTACATGCATGGAACATTTGTACTGTCACATTTATTCATGTCACACAGCAGGATGGTTATTGATCTCCAAAAATAGCTACATGTATAGGTGATTAAAACAAGTGAAAAAACTGAACAGAAATAATGACCAGCTACAGCATCACTTTATGCATTCATACGCATTTAACCTAAAATCTTGATGCTAAAAAAAAAAAAAACTTTATGCGTGTCAACTTTCCAGGCTACAACTGTTTATCTGAACTATTTTAAATATTTTTTTAAATTACATTAAATAATTATTATACACAGTTTGTATGATTCATATTAAGCTCTAAACTACAAGCATAGAATATTTCTACTTTTAAAAATTCATATTAAAGCACAAGACTATCAAAAAATAGCAAAATAGTAATTAAAACAGGTGAAAACCTGAAAAGAAACAGTGTCCAGTTACAGACTCTAAAATATGCGCTTTACTTTATGAATTCATAAAAAGACATGTCAAAATTTATTATGCTTTCGAGCTCACCTGCAAAATCCCAAATGGACATAATATTTGTCAACTTTTTATGTTTTTCCAATTAATAATACTGATTCTACTAAGTAAAAAAAAAAAAAAGTGTCTCACACGTCTCCGGGGGGTGAACAAAGGCCTTCTGTAGCAAATCGATGCGTTTTTGTAAGAAAAATAATCATATTCAAAACATAATCACTTTAATGTAGCTTGCGCTCACTTAGTGCTGGGCGGTATACCGGCTAAAGTAAGGAAACTTTGCTTCCTTTGCTCCTGTTAACAAACGTTGGTTTTCACGAGACTCACTGGCGCATGCGCAGCGCTGACCTCATACGTCATCCTCCCCCCCCCAAACTGCTTCCAGTGTATAACAGTGAGCGCAAGTTACATTAAAGTGATTATTACGTTTTAAATATGGATATTTTTCTTACAAAAACGCATCGATTCGCTACAGAAGGCCTTTGTTCACCCCCCGGAGCCGTGTGAGACACTTTTTTTTATGGATGGGCACATTTTATTTAACTGCTTTTGGACAGATGCATGCAACACCCGCTGAGTGGCATTAAACAGCTTGAAAGATCAAAGACAATTTTTAATATAACTCTGACTGGATTCGTCTGAAAGAAGAAAGTCATATACACGTAGGATGACTTGAGGGTGAGTAATTTATGGGCTAATTTTCATTTTTGGGTGAACTAACCCTTTAAACTACACATTTCATCACGCTATACTTCATCTAAAACTATTTTAATCAACATTTTTCAAATTCCTTTATACAAGCTGTTTTTTATGACTCATTAAGTCACACACTACTTGCCTTAAATTTAAATCCATATCAAAATGCAAGACTAGATGATTTAAATGGGTAAAAAACTGAAACTAAATGACCAGTTACAGCACCTAAATATACCCAGCATCTTATTCATTCATACAAATTTAACCAATAATCTTGATGCTAAACTAGATATATAATACTTGTCAACATCATCTAAAACTACTTAAATCAACATTTTCCAAATTCCTTAATTATACTTTGACTATACAAGCAGTTTTATGACCCATATTAAGTCACTGACTACATGCATGAAATATGTGTACTTCTAAAACTCATATCCAAGCACAGGACTATAACTGAATCTGCAAAAACAGCTAAATGGTCATTAAAATGGATGAAAACTGAAACGAAATGGTGATCACTTACAGCAGCTTTATCTTATGCATTAATATAAATTTCACCTACAATCCTGATGCTGACCTGGACATGATATTTGCCAACGTTATAGACTATCAAAGTTTTTTTTAATTACCAATACTGTAATTTTGCTTTAGCATCAACCTTGGAAGGATTCTGTAAGCATGCACAATTAGTACGTGCTGACTAAATCACTCTATTAGTGAACTTTAGGCTACTAAACACACTTTACTAAAAGCCACAGTTGGTTGCTAAAGAAAACGAGACTCATAAACATGTCTGAAAAGACACGGTCATCTATAACTAGATATGAATAGCATACTAACACAATAATCTGAATCAGACTTCTCAAGAGCAGCTGACTGCATGCAAATGAAGCACCCAGAGTCCAGGCCGAAATCTTGGCACACATGCATTTAGGGTGTTTGACAGCATTTTGGTAGCGGTCCTAGAATAGCCGAGACTCCAGACGGCACCAGCGAGCTAAAATAAACACACGCCCAAGCTGTGTTAAGGTGATTTCGACCAGATTAAACCAAAAACAGCACAATCCTACCTCCCGTAACTCGAGTCTCTGTGCGACTGCCTCCAGACATTCCTGTCCCGTGCTTTCCACCGAAAGCGTGAACTCCACATATTCAGCGTTGAGCAGCTGTATGCGGGTCACCAGGCAGCTTTTGCTGGACACCGTGTATCTTCTGGTTCTCTTGAGCTTTAATCCGAACGGAAGGGGCATGTTGCACCGGTGCCGCGACCCTCTTCGAGCAGAATGACTGGATTCAGCTTTTCTCTGCGGTTAATCCATGGAGGGGTGCTGGATTATACAGGGCTCCCCAAGACAAACACATGAGTCCCTGGATAAAGACAAACCACAGCAAAACAGATTAGCAACGACATTCAGATACAAACGGCCCAAGCGTTCAGAGCCGTGTCAGTATTTATCTGCTCTTCCTGATAAAATCACAACTGGTGGGTCACAGATGACAAGCAAAACCTATGCAAATTAACCATGTAATCATGGATAATTTAAAAGCAAAATAAAGATGGATATCAAATTTTACAAAAGAGGAAAAAACGCTTTCCTTATTTTTTGCAGTTGACGTCAAAGTCTGAACTCAAATTCATCTGTCACTTAGTAGTATGACTAATACGATATTGTTCCATATCCATAAACAATACACAGAATATTCGATAAAAGACATTTACATAAACGTATTCATTGTGTGATCTAAACCACACAAGGGGTTTTCAAACTGAAAAACTATAAAAAAGAATAAATAAAAATATATTAATATAATATTATAATTAATAAAATAATATAATATTTTAATTAATAAAATATTAACAAATGCATAAATATATTTAGATAAATAATAAAATTGTATTAACATAAGTATATAAATAAATAAATACTCTAACAGTACAGTAGCATACGGAGTAGACAAACACCTAAAGTAGCTTAAAAAAAGATAAATATATTTCAAATTATATTTTAAATTGGCACAGTATACCAATTTAAATTAGAACAAACTGGGTCTTTGTACATAATTGATGGCTTATTAATATGAATACATCTGTGATTTTAGGGACATTTTGTTACTTTTGCGTGATAAACAATTCAGGTCACCACTCAATATGCAATTTTAAATCTATTTCTTGAAGCAAAACCAGTTGAGAACCACTATAGATACAAATGCATTTATTAAAATCTATTTTTGAAGCATGACATGAAGCAAATTCACACAATCTGTCAGACAGCAGAAACTCAACATACAGATCAATAACATAATTCATACGTTATAAATCAATCACAATAGTATAATGAGACCAAACAAATGCCAAATTCTTAACAGCATGTTATACATATGCGTCAGTATGTAAATATACAGTCATACTTCTTATAATTATTAACAAAATTACATATTTATTATAAATACAATAATTATAGCCACTATGACTATTAATGACATCGAACGAATAAGACTAAACAACAAAAACAAAACAATAAAGAACCGTGATTTAGGCTTAAGGCCCTCGAATATGTAAAAATAGGTATTTGATTATATAAACGTACATCGAAGCTCTTAATTCTGCGGTCGCTGTTAGAAATAGAGGAGTTTTTCTGCTTTTGCGAAATATAAACAAACACCAAAAATGTCTGACTAACTTTTGGAGCAACAAGTGACCACAAAACCGCACGCATCCAGATGGGACTTATACACTTCATGAAATAAGACGTGAAAGTCTCCAAACACACACTTAAAGGGTCTAAATAGGTGAGATTTATTAAGATGACTGAGTTTTATCTTTATTTAGAGTTTAAGAACGCGCGCTGGCTAGCGCTGCTAACACTTTTGAGTAAAACTGTGGAAAAGAATGATTTCAAAAGCTCTCCGCCGCTTACCTGCTGGATTATCTGATTTATTATATCCTCGATGTATAGCATGAATAGTTTCTGGAGTAGGAATTAAGGTTTGTGATGATAATCCGATATTTGGTGGAGTTTGTTGTTTCGGGATTGACTCATGTTTGAGGTTCCTCGGGTCACACTCCTGCTGCTGCGTCACATCCGCTCGGAATACCAGAGGAAAGGTGACCGGGAACGTATTCATCCGCGGCACTATTTTCTCTCACACCCGTGAAGTCTTTTTCGATTTCGCCACAGTCACGAGAACTGACTTTGATGCAGAACGCGTAAAAATTAATTTTTGATTTTTTTTTGGAGTAGAAAAAAAAGGTTATGTCTGATCGAAAAATGAGATAGGATTAATCAATTGAACAACTGTGCTGCGCCTCGATACAGGTCGCATTACGTCAGACGCGTGGAATGCGTGGAATGAGAGCAGCTGCTGTAAAGCCCTGTGAATAACGGCACATTATTTACGACAGTAAAACTCTGTGATAAGCAAGACTTTATCAGCTCTTGAGGATTTGTGGGTGTACAATAAAACACAGTGTTGTCATTTTTTATGCCTGGTTATCTGTTAAACTTTATAAGGGTCATTCCTAGGATTCGGTAACATTTCAACTTGGAATATAATTTTTTTTTCCAACTACGTTACATATAATTCATTTTCAAAATGCCCCACATCATTAGGCACATGTCAAAAAAAAAAACTCCAAAATCATATTTTCATTTTTTCAGATTTAGACCTTTTTTCTCAACCCCCTAATGGACAAAATGGGATTGGTTTAAAAAGGATTTTACACAGAACTTGTTATAAAACAAACCTACTTACTGCTCATGTGTCCCTCATAGCAATTTAATGATAAGAAATGTAACATTTATCATAATTGTCACATTTTTATAGGACTGAAGCTAAAAATACACAAATGGTGTGTCTATTGTCTCTTTATTTTTGAAAAAAAATAAAAAATAAAAAAATAAAATAATATATATATAATTGTGGTTTGGTTTAACTAAAACCAAACCACAATTTTATTTAGTCCTTAACATGTCAGATGTTAATCAGCAAGAAATGCTTTCATTCTTAAGTGTTTTCACTATATTTTTCCAATTAATGTTACAAGGTGTGACGGTGTTGAAGACTGTAACACATTTGAAGGGATACATTGCCTTCAATTTTAATTTTTGGTTTTGTTTCTCTCTAATATTGTCCCCTTGTTTCTGGGTCAACATACCTGCATGGCCAGCATTGTCTTTCTGCTGCAAATGTGGGTGCAATTTCTGATGTATGATGCTTGTCAAAGTTTAAGTGGACATATTACATCAAAAAATTATATTTATAAGAAAAATATGAGTTGTCATGGTTTTGGTAAGTATATGTTTACTGAAACCATGACTATATATATATATATTTTTTTTTTTCATTAAAATTTTTAATAAATGAAGTAAATAACTGTCACAAGTTTACAACCCCGAAACAATGAGAAATAGATATATTTGTGACGGGGTTGAGGTTTTTCACTCAAAATGGGCACTGCTCCTCGTGTAGTGTACGAGAGTAGACCATATATGGCAGCAATAAAATAAGTAAATTTTATGTACTTATGGATTAAAATAAAATGTTGAAAAATAAATAATAATTGTCCATCTTTATTTTATATGACAGGGTTGAGTTGGTAAGCTTGACAGTACCCTCCCTGACTATAATACGCCTCAAAATATGAATAAAAAGTATGATACTAACCATTTTCTGCACCACTAGTAAAGAGACCTGAATGACGTAATTTCTGGTAAATGTCACATATGAGCAGAGTCTAAATTATTATGAGCGCAGAGTGTGACGGGGTTGAGTTCAGACTGAGGGACATAACTTTAAAGTCTGTTTTTTTAAATAAAATTTCTTGCAATGTTTTTAGAAAAATATTTTTCACAAGAAAGGAACACAAATACATGCTTACATTATTGCCAAAAATCACAGACACTATGCACATTAATAATTTTCTAAGTACAAACTCTGGGACATGACAAAATGCTTGGTTTAAGGCAAAAAAAAAATATTAAAATGCAATAATTATATTTATTCACTATAATGGGCATACCAAAGTATTGTGAAAAGCTTCTAACAATTCATTTTTGGTGAACCACTACTTTAGAAAATCTGGGGGACTGAAATATTACCGAATCCCAGGAATGACCCTTAAGTTAAATGTTTATTGCACGGTTAACTTATGCTGATATGATTTAATTCTCAAGGACTTATTAAAGTGTACAATAAACATAAACCAAAGGTAATTGCATTATAATTTTATTATCTATATCCAATGTTGTTAAACAAAAAATACAGTAGTAAAAGTTTGAAAATATAAAAATACATATCATATCACAGTTGAAGTAAAAAGTGTTTCATTTCTCAGTAGTTGAAAAGGCAAAACACTCAATGGACATTTAAATCAACATGTGCTAAAAGAAAACGGTGTATATTAAATTGTATATTTCAGTGTAACAACAATTGTTCAAAGTAAACAAAACAGTTTTAAGCCACTGGTGGTTGCCTTTGAAGACACATGGATGCATGGTTTCTTTGAAGCCTTTGAAGACACATGATTTCGACAAATTCCTTAATTGGGCATTTAATGGTTAAGTTTACAATAATGTAAACTATGTATATATTGTATAGCCATAAAGACGTTTTTTAAGACGTTCTTCCAGTTTAAATCAAGTCCACTATATCAAGTATATCACTGAATATGAATACTGCAACTGTATGTTACATAAAAGTAAACAAATCAAGTAGTAAAATTAAATCACAAACTAGGCTTCTTTTGTATTTTCAAAAATACAAAATGGCTTTTGAATCCTAACCAGACTACATAACCAAATTAAGAGCAGAAAAGTTAATTAAAGTACTGAATACTGCACATAACATGCTGAAAATACTGCATAACTATCACTTCATTGAAAACACACGTCTTTTCTGTAAAAAAAAAAAATACAAAAACAGAAATCTGAAATTCTGCAGAAACTGCAAATAATTACAGTGTCATAAATAAAAAAAAGCATTGTGCTTTTGCAAACATTTCACTGAGTTAAAACTCATCATCACTGATGTCTCCTCTCGTCTGCTCCTGTTCAGACACTTGCTGTTGAGTTTCTGACACATTTAAAGACTCCGCCATGATTTTCTCAAGTTCATCAACCTGCTGTGACACTTCATTATCGTCTTCAGTGTTCCTGGGATCATTCAGGGAGATCTCGCTGCCTTCGTTACGACTGAACTCCACGTCGACTTCCTCCGGACCGGCTCGACTGTGGCGCACAAGTGTGGACGCATCAGCAGAACTCACGTCCTCGTTAAACACTTTACGAAGCAGATCATCAACATCATCTGATGGCAGCGTCTGACTGATGGCGGCAGCAGGGGGACTTTGCAGGTCCTCCTGCAGATTGTCTAGAAGGTGGCGCATTTTGTTCTGTTGGGAATATTAGAGAGATGGACGTCTGTGAGTGAATGAGAAAGGAAGTGATGCCAAGGACTTCTAGTATAGAGTGAGACATCTACAACTAAGGTGACTGGTTTAAAAAGATGCCTGGAACTGAGTGCCACATAATGTTTGATTTGTGTGTTGCTTGCAAAAGCATATGTGAGCCTGGACCACAAAACCAGTCATAAGGGTCCATTTTTTTGAAATTGAGATTTATACATCATCTGAAAGCTGAATGAATAAGCTTTTCATTGATGTATGGTTTGTTAGGATAGGACAATATTTGGCTGAGATACAACTATTTGAAA
>NW_015646430.1:588131-588555 GCF_001515625.1 Sinocyclocheilus rhinocerous | reverse complement strand
ACTTAATATCCTAATGGTTGTTGGCATAAAAGAAAAATCGATCATTTTGACCCATACAATGTTTTTTTGACTATTGCTACAAATATACCCCAGCGACTTAAGACTGCTTTTGTGCTCCAGGGTCACATATAATAAAATGTAAATAAATAAATAAATATACACACACCTTTCAAAAGGCTGGGGTCAGTAATTTTTTTTAAATGTTTTTGATCTTTTTAAGTCTCTTCTGCTCATCAAGGCTGCATTTATTTGATCAAAAATACAGTAAAAACAGTGAAATATTGTTACAATTTAAAATAACTGTTTTCTATGTGAATATCTGTTAAACTGTAATTTATTTCTGTGATCAAAGCTGAATTTTCAGCATCATTACTCCAGTCTTCAGTGTCACATGATCTTCAGAAATCATTCTAATATGCTGATT
>NW_015646430.1:562135-570491 GCF_001515625.1 Sinocyclocheilus rhinocerous | reverse complement strand
TGTTTTTTTTTAGTAAGCAAGTTTCTATAGTTTCCTGTACTAAAGGTTCATGTGTTTAAATTCAGTATCTTTCCCAGATGAGACTGTCCACTTTTTCCTATCCAGTGTAATCAAAAGTGTTCCTGATTATCAGCAGAGTTGTGTTTTTCAGGTTGATTAGATTGGAAAACCAAACTAATTGGTTACAAACAACATTTAAAGGTGAAGAGGAACAACTCTAGTGATGATTCCTCTTTTCCTGTGTGTAAACACGAACAGAAGCTGAAATCCTAACCGTGTGTGTGTCTGTGTTTCTCTCAGGATGTGTCTGGCGTGATGTTCGCAGGCTGTTATGCTGATGTATTCAGTACGGACACGCTGATGGAGTAAGTCTTCACGTTTTGCATTTCATTAACACGAACATCAATATTCATCTTGTTTAAAAGCCCTAAAGACAGGCCTTGATGTACTGTGCTTTTAGACCACTATTCAGACGCCTATAAATCAGCCAATATTTGGCCATGTTGAGATGATCAGAATTGGCTGATTAAAAGGAATATTAACCCTCCCATCTGTCTGTTTCAAAACCTACCAATTTGCTTTTGTGTGAATTTCAATTAAATATTGTGTAAAAATATCAACTGAGTTTAAGTGAACATGTGGACATCTTCATTTAAATGGCATTGGTCTGTATCATATATCATCCATCAGTTAATTCTCCTTTTAGTACTAGTAACCCATATGGTTTGATCACAACTCTACACTATTTGTACTGTTTAAAGAAGTCTCTTCTGCTCACCAAAGCTGCGTTTATTTGATCACAAATACTGTAAAAATAGTGAAATATTATTATGATTTAAAACAGTTGTTTTCTATGTGAATATCTGTTAAACTGTAATTTATTTCTGTGATCAAAGCTGAATTTTCAGCATCATTACTCCAGTCTTCAGTGTCACATGATCTTCAGAAATCATTCTAATATGCGGATTTGTTGCTCAAGAAACATTTCTGATTATTATCAATGTTGAAAACAGTTGTGCTGCACAATATTTTTGTGTAAACCGTGATACATAATTTTTTTTCAGGATTCACCAATGAAATGAAAGTTCAAAAGAACAGCATTTATTTGAAATAGGAATCTTTTGTAACATTATAAATGTCACTTTTGATCAATTTAATGCATCCTTGATGAAAAAAAATTAAAATAGTGTATTTTTAAAACAACTGGTAAATCCAGTACATTAAAATATATTACACAACTTAACAAATCTAGTGTTCAGTGTGAGCTCAAATGTCCCATGTTATTGCAACAATAAACAAAAAGATATTGAAGACTCGTTTGTGCTTTTCCTCAATTAAGTCACTTTATATAAATGCATCAGACCAAATGAAAATGAATTGTAAAATCCAAAATGCTCACCTCATCTAATCGATGTTTGTTCATATCAATGTGACGTTCAAATACTCTCTTCAGTACCCTGAAAGGACAAATACTTCATTAGACAAGAGAAATTAACAAAAATGCCTTGCAATTGGTCTCCTTACAAAATAAACATTCTCACACACCTGTCAGAATAAAGGCCCTGTGTTAAGATCTCATTCGTCACGTCTGTAATGAACTCCAGGTGCATTAATTCCTCCTCCCTGGTGAAAAGAACAAGTTCAGAAAGTCCAGAGAATGACACAGGAACATGAATAAACTGACAAAATAAATGATTGTTATTACTGTATGCAGGATTCTATTCTTATATCATGTCAAGTACATCATTATTTCTAAAAGTCTCTGCTTTGTTAACAATATGAAATGAACAGTAGTGGTTTAAATGCCACATAAGTGTAATGTTTGATGTGTTTCAGTGGTTTGATGTAGGACACTCACTCTGCTGAAACCTTTCTCATTATGGGAGACCTCATGCCTTCTGGTGAAATCCTGAAACAAAAGAAAAGAGCCTTTTCTTTTATATATGCCTTGTAAAAATGTAAGACTCTGTTACATTCAAACGTCTCATCTGTTACATAATGTAACTGTTTTGGCAAGCTTATTACACTTTCTTGGGAGCAAAAGTGTATTTTTTCCATGATATACATAATTTTAGATTGTGCATGCTTTCTATGACTATATAAATCCTTTATAAATCCATGAGACATCTGTGTGATGTACAGAAATCTGGCAGATGTCTGAATCCTTTACCTGGAGGATGAGAGAAGATATTCACTATCTCTAAACCTGTTTGTCTTGCCGTGATGTCTAAATGAAGCTGTTTCTTCATCCGACCACTCGTGATCAAGAGTAAATGCCTGCAAAAAGATTAAAAAAGCAAAATATTTAATAAGACGTCGGTGTGTTGATATTTGAACTTCTTCTTTGTCTAGATTCCAGCTCTGTTCAGTATGGACATTCATCAACCGACTTCAAGCACCATCAACCAACTAATCAATCCACTTCAACACATGCATAAAAAAAAATTATTAAATAAATAAATAAATGCATGCATGCATAAATAATGCATAAATGCATGCATAAATAAATAATGTATAACTGCATGCATGCATAAATAATACATAAATGCATGCATGCATGCATAAATAATGCATAAAACAATACATAAACCAATGCATAAATAAATGCTTAAATCAATCAATCAATGCATAAATAAATGAATGAACGAATAAATAAATAAATAATGCATAAACCAAACCATAAATAAATTAATTAATGCAAAAATGAATGAATGAATAAATAAATAATGCTTGAATCAGTCCATAAATAAACAAATCAATAGATAAATAAATAGATATATGCATGAATAAATAAATAATGCTTAAATCAGTCCATAAATGCATAAATGCATAGATAGATAGATAGATAGATTCATAAATGAATGAACGAATAAATAAATAAATAAATAATGCATAAATCAAACCATAAATAAATAAATTAATGCAAAAATGAATGAATGAATAAATAAATAATGCTTAAATCAGTCCATAAATAAACAAATCAACAGATAAATAAATAGATAAATGCATGAATAAATAAATAATGCTTAAATCAGTCCATAAATGCATAGATAGATAGATAGATAGATAGATAGATAGACAGACTTGCCTGGGACTCGAGCTGTGGAGAAAAGCGTTTGGACCGTGTGCTGCAGACAACAGAAAAAACGGCTCGTTATACTATCAGGTCTCCACAATACCATTTGAAACATTATAAATATATCAGTGGTTATACCTCCTGTGGTACGTCTCCTGTCGAATGATTTTAGAGGAGGATTTCTCCTCCTCAGCTTTCCTCCGTGGAGGTGTGTAATAGCGGTACTGTAAGAGCGTGGACTTGTGGTCTGATTTGAGCGTTCTCGGGGTGAAGGGTTTCTCCTGAGTGAAGCGTTGAGTGTGTTTCAGCAGAACGTCTCCGCTGTAGGTCTTCTGTGTGGGATCCTGGAAGCTTCTGTATCCTCTCTGACTGGCGGATGTGGCACAGGATGGATCCGCGGGATGCCAGTGAGCGTTTGGGCTTTGGTATGTCAACTCTGAGGCGGATGGGAAATGGTTCGCAGGGGATGGATATGCGATTTGTTTGGAGTGGAATGAGGTGTTGATCCTGGGTGAAGACATCAGCGATTGGTCCAGGCAATGATAGGCACTGTCGTCACCCTGAACAGAGGGTCTGCTCTGGAAACAAAGCGTAAACTTCAGTCCTGAACACAATTTCTGCACAGCAGCGTGATATCATGAAGCAAAAGACGTTAGCTTACATTCTTAGAAGAACGGGAAGTTCTTGAGTTTATACTAGAGCTCCTCTGGGAAGTGGATCTTCCAGACTGACTTCGAGTGTCTTTCCTTAACTGCTCACGGCGCTTTTGATCAACATCTACAGAAAATCATAAAGACATTTTTTAATTAATGAACTAGTATAGCAATTCATATTTGGCTAAATATATTTTATTTGAAATATTAAATATTTTATTTGATATATTACATACATTTATAGAGCTGATCTTTATACATATAAATGCATACATTATATTTTAGATACTTTAAAATATAATGTATATATTAAATATAATTTATACATTTATAAAAATATAAATCATATATTATAAATATTATATCTGGTTAAATATATTTTAAAACACATTTTATTAATGCATACATTACATTTTATATATTTTAAAATATTATATATTACATAAATGTATATAAATTTATTTATTATATATAATATAACTGTATTATTTATATTAAACAAATGATAGAAATATCTGGCTAAATATATTTTAAAATACATTTATATTATATATCATAACAAATATTTTATTTTAGATATTACATACATTTGTATTATATATTATATAGATTTATACATTATATTTTATACATATTTAAATTGCAAAATTATTTTCACCTACATTTGACATTGCTGCACATGCTTTTAGGCACCGAACAGTCCACAACAGCTGAAAAAAAAGAAAATAAGTTGTTAAGTATATAAAAAAAGAAAAGAAAAGAAACTTGGCATCCTTATAACAGTGGCATGTATTAGAATTACCTTTGGCTGAATACAGCTTTCTGTAATGTGACAGCATGTGGTCTTTAATCATGTATTGATTCATCAGTTTGCCAGATGAGCCAAGACTGTAACCTGAAAGAAGAATATTAGAGTCATTACAGACTATAAAAATCAATTTATTCATACAATTAATAATACAATAACACAACCACCTGAAACGAGATTATACATCAACATACCCATCAGAAAACAATGGTACTTTTTGTTTAGTGTTGTAAAGTTACATGATTTAACGCGTCTCTCTTAAATGCACATGCCATGTACATTTTGAAGAGATTATAATCGTCTGTGTTTGGTCAGAATTATTATATTTGATTTGGCGAATATAATTTAACGTTACCTGGTTTAGTGTCCATGATGAGAAACTCTGGCAGGAATCTCATGCTCAAAATACTCGCGTTTCACCGGAAATCATCGTGTTTAACATTCATATGAACGTCTGAGGTAATGCAGTCAAATGAATAATACTTGATAAATAAATATATTTTATTGTATATTCACAGTTATCATCTTTCACAGATGTTCTGCAAGCTGCCGGCTAGCTGTCCTCGCTACCGCGAAGCTTCGCCGTCGCCATGTTGGTTGCTATGCGTGCGTCTGACGTCATGTAGTCGGCAACGTAATCACGCACACGTCCCCAACTTCAGCTAGTAGTCTGGGTAGTCTCGCTAAAGCCAACAACATTACAGCAGCAGTTTTAAAGATGTTTTCTTTGGATTGATATATATATAAATCTGGCTCTAAACCTCTCTTTTCTTTATTCACAGTTGATCTAGACAAGTCCTAGAAGCAGAAGAATCCTAAAACAGTCAAAACGTTTTTTGTTGACCTGGCAACACGTCCCTTACGAAAATTAACCATGGTTTTACTACAAAAAATAAATAAAATAAAATAAAATAAATAGGCTAATAGAATAAAAAATTTAAATCATGGTTACTATAGTTAAACCATGGTACTTTTGCTACACTAAGCATAGTAGAACTGTGGTTATACAAATGGTAATCAATTCGCCAAAAAAACAAAAAAAAAACATGGATAATACTTTACTATAATACAACCATGGTTAATTTTCTTAAGGGAAATCTGTGTATATCTGTGTATACTTAATTTCTTTCTTTTTTCTTTGTTTTGCTTTAATAACTGCACTGCCTTAATGGTTTGATGGGCATTGCTGGTTAGAGTGAGCATACTGTGTGTGTGTGTGTGTGTGAGGAGAGGTTTTTTGTTCTTTTTTAAAAAAAAAAAAAAAAAAAAAATCAGAAAAGAAGATTCGCGATACGCGCTTCGAATTCCGGATCTGAATCAAATGATTCGCGATCCGATTGGAGCGCTTCAAAACAGTGAATCATTTTTGCGACGCAATGGTTTAACTGATTCGGAGTCACTATACGTGCTTTTTAAAATCATTACAAGCGATGTCGAAAGTCGAAAATGAATGACTCTTTTGATCTGTTTTTGCTAGTGAATCGAGTTTGAGTTTGAATCAATCGGAGCGATTCCAGTGTAAACGACTCACTCGATTGATTCGGTTTGTCTGTTCCTCCTTTCGCTGTCTTCAGCCATGTTTACACTGTCACCACTAATACTGGCTTAGCTAGTAGTAGTTTTATGACATTAACTGAAATAAGCGAAAAAAGTGTGATGTTTACAAATAAAATATCAATATTTCCAATTAATAATTGAGAGATTATTGTTGCTGATTGTATTAGTCTATAGAGTGATAGTTAATGTAAAAAGAAGGTTTGATTTTGATATTGATAAGGACATGTTTTAGCGACATAGCGACTGGAAATAAGATTGAATATGCATTTTGAGTAATATTTTGTAATACATAAATGAAAAAATCACATGCATCCGACACTGCAGAGACAATTTTAAACACATGAATTTTTACATTTTCTCTCATAAAATACGACACAAGACAAAATATGAGCCGCTAGTTAAAGCCTAAAAATGTCCAATGATTTACCAAATGATACCACGATTTGTGTTCATTTGAGACTGAATATTTCATATACAGAAATGCACATGTTGTATGATGGCATGCCATTATTAATAGATGTGGAGGTGCAGTACAGTCTCATCCATATTTCATGAGGAATCTCCGGGTGGTTCCTGTTCAATGCATACAGAAGACATCAGCAAATGATGATGAACAACTATATCCTTCCTGTAAATGTGATTTCACAGAGCTAAGCATGAGATAGCATAATTAGCATTTCAAAGACATTTCACATTTAAAAAAAAAATCACTTCAAATCACATTTGTAATACAGAAGAGTAATATTATTATACAGAATACACATTATATTTAATGTATTATTCATGCTGTGTTAAATATTATATAATAATATTACTGTCATATTAAAAATAAAAAAATATTAATTTATTATTATTTTTTAATACACAGTATCCTAAAGTAAAGGTGTAAATTAATATACCCTGTTTTTACATCATTCTGTGAGTGAATGGCTTGAACATTTTTTTTATGAGTGAATATAGATTTTTATTCAGATATATTCAATTTAATTCAAATTGAAAACTATTAAAATACATTAAATTTGACAAAAAAAATCCATATATGATTTACAATAGAGAAAATAGTGCTAACTGAATTATTAATATTATTATTATAATATTTAACAATATGCAACGTAAATAATATTGCCATATTTAAATAATAAAAATAATTAAATATTATTTATATTATTATTAAATAATTAATTATAGCTATATTATGATATTTAAGAACATATAACGTTAGATAGTATATAAGATTGTCATTTAAATAATTATTTACAGCCGCTTCTGTGCCGCATTCACGCCGGAAAAACGCGATGATGATCAGTGAGTATCACTTCTATCTGTCAACCTCAACATGACACGGTCATATGTCAGCTATTATAACGAACACGAATGACTAAAGAGCTGTTGTAATGACTTAAAGCCTGTGGGAATCGTGACACAAAGGATGAGACGCTGAAACAAAGGCAAGCGCAGATGTCTGGCGCTGTTTGCTTTCCTCAGAGTGATGCCAGTGAGAAGCTGCTGAGAGTGAGATGTTGGCTGGTCTCACACATTGACGGACAGTGTAGAGAGAGTGAGCTTATTCTAAAGGAGCAAAAACACTCCGAGAACAGCGAGAATGTAGACTACTGGTCTCTCCGAGTGCACATACTGTTAGGATAGCTTTATTTTGCTCTGATACGGAAAGGCGTGATCATCATGAAATTCCCGCTGGAGAATCCGAGGAAACAGGTGAACTGGGACCCTGAACAAGGTTAGTTGTGTCACTTGGTTCTTTCACTCAAGTTGAGCTTATTTATTTACGTTTATTAACGTTTGCGGGTTTGTTGCACTTTTTAATGAGAAAACATCTTTAATTTCAATATAAAAGAAAAATATATTTATAAAATATATGTCTTTATTTATAAATATTTTTGGATTGAATATCTAGGCTACATGTATATCAAAAGAACATATAAAGGATATTTTTTAATATATAAAGTATATTCCTATACTTCATAAGTATAAGTATATTTTATTTATATAAAGTATATTTAATATTTTTTTCTTTTGAATATAATGCCTGGATTATACTTCATTCAAAAATACAGTATATTTACATATATTTTTATATAATAATGTTTTATTAGTTTTAATATAAAGAAAATGAACACACACACACACACACACACATGTTGTGTTTCCATGTTTTATGGGGACATTCCATAGGCGTAATGGTTTTTATACTGTACAAACTGTATGTGCTATTGCCCTACACCAACCCTACACCTAAACCTA
>NW_015646430.1:551878-561937 GCF_001515625.1 Sinocyclocheilus rhinocerous | reverse complement strand
TTTTTATGAAGCATGATCCAGGCGTTTTTCAAGTTATACATTGCAAATATATACCATTTCATTTTCTCTGAGTGTTTTAAAAATCATGTTGTCATTACTGTAATCAATGTATTTTATATATCAGAAAGGGCTATTGTATATATTTTCATTGAATTGTTCTTGTTAAATTTTCATGGACACGTTCATCAATGTTTGTATATCTACTTGATTGGATATTGATTTGCGAGGGCTAGACTGACAGCTTTTATGTCTCAGATATAGTGATGTCCCTGAGTCACTCAAAGTCAAAATTTATGGTTGTTCAAGTGCATTTATTGATTATTAGGCAATACAACACATGCACATGCAAGTTCAGTCTATTGAATCGCTACATTTAATGCATGTGATCTTTCATAAATCCCAAACTTGCAACATTTTCTGTTTCATTTTTACAAAGGGATTGTACTGAAGCATGCTGAGGGGCGTGGCCTGCATAAATTATGGGGTGGTTTGAGCATTACATCATTGTGACTCACAGGCTCCGCCCACTGTCCCCCACAAAGGCAACGCTGAATGTTTAAACGGGGCGACTGAACGCAGCTGCGCTCATATGAACACATGAATGACTCTCAGTAGGGACCCTGCATGGCTTTGTCCTCCTCAAGATATCATCTGTCTCACCTTGTGCTGATTCACCCCGTTCATGAGCGATAAGGCCACACTATAACACGCCATAACACCTTAGAAAAAGAAATATGTTATCTTGTGAGAGCATCTCTCTACAGTGGTAAAGACATAATCTGGAGAGCTTCTCTGAGTGCTCGCTGCTGCTTAACCAGACGATTAGATTAAAGCTTCTCATGAGACTCGCAGAAGATCACTTCAGGATCTATAACTCATGTTACTAATGGACTGAATTATAACACCTTCTTCATGCATGCTCTGTGATTATGAACTGTTATTCAATTGCACTCTGTATTGTTTAACACGGTAAAAAATACCACATAGGAAATTAAATATATATAACACTATATTTCATATACACTGGAAAAAAAATGGTGTAGAAACAATTTTCACTCAGAAATTGCTAGTAAAATTCACAAATAATTACAAAGAAATGGCAAGTAACACATTAAATTAAACATGAAATTTTGAAGTATAAAGACTGAAATAGTATCTTCTTGTAAAACATACTCCAATAATCTTAATTTTGAAAAATTACAAATATATATATTGTAATAAAAATATATATTTTTAAACAATTAAAGCTGAAATAAGGCAGTATGACAAATAATACTATAATTTCTATTCAATAATACAATTTCAATAATAGCTCCTTTTTCATATTCCTGTAATGAACATTTTGGGGGAAAATTAATTTTATTTTCATGAAAACAATTTCACAATGCAAAAAGAATAAATGCTCTAAAGTCTTAAAGTTTTAAAAGTCAAAAACATTGTAGATGGTAAAAAAATTTACATCGTAAAATATAACTAAGTAGAATATATATTTCTGCAGAAAATATATTTTCACAGGAAAATAATTACAAATAAGGTTCTCTTTAATATCTCAGTTCTTCTAGACAGAAGTGAAATGAAATGGAGAGCAAACAGAGACTTTTACTGAAGTCTTCAGAAAAACAATCCCATTATTCTGACATCTCGTCTAGAATTTCAGAATGTCTCAAACTGTTCTCAGATCTGCCAATTCTGCAATCAAAAGTCAGAGATCTCAATATGAACTCAAATATTTCTCATCAATATCTTTTCAGAACAATAATCTAGGATGCTATCAACATAAAATGAGCTCTATACTAATATTTGTCTCATTTATGTGTATTTTAATAAATAAAATAGCGACCAGCGTTATTTTAGCATCATATTATAATTTTTGTTAATATTTTGAATTAGATTTTATATTTTCTGTTTTCACTTTAATTTTAGTAAAACTTTTTATTTTTATTTTTATTTCAGTTTTAGTTATTTTAGTACATCAGATTAAACTAAACAACTAGCTGAAATAAAATGTTTTTATTTTTATTTTTTATGAAATAAAAAATAAAACAAAAATGTTTTGGTTTTAGTTTTAGTTAACAATAATAATCCTGTCTGAGACAAAAACCTACTTTAGGTCTTTGTAAGCAGTAAAAACTAAAAGATCTATGTAATATAATGTTCATTCTGGTTGCAATAATTCCAAATAACTCATTTATCTTCTCCATCTGTCTGTCTCTGTCTCTTTTTAGTGGCTGTTCAGACAAACATTGTCCCTCCGAAGAAGGTCCAGTCTGGTGCGGTCCAGTCCAGTCTGGTTCAGGCCAGCGTAGCAGCCATGCAGAACCCGATGGGCTGTGAGATCAAAGCTAACGGTCACTGCGCTCTCCCGCGCCTCTCCATCTCGTCCCGCTCGGCCAGCGTGGTGACGGGGATGGACGCGGGTGCAGACGGTGCTGCGCTGCACTTGGTCATGAAGTGGAAGACGGTGGTGGCCGTGTTTGTGGTGGTGGTGACGTACCTGGTGTGCGGCGGTCTGGCCTTCTGCGCACTGGAGCAACCCTTCGAGAGCAACCAGAAGGACAACATCACGCAGGAGAAGGCTCTGTTCCTGGAGAGGAACCCCTGTGTTTCTCCAGCCGAGCTCGAGGCCCTTATCAAGGTGAGATCATGAGATCAGAGAAATATTCAGCTCACGAGACGCTAAAATGGTAAATATCAGTCGTCACTCTGTATCTCCAATAATATGTCTTAGTAAGCTGAGATTTAAATGATCCAAACATATAATGCAATGATGATTGAGAGATGAAGAAATAAAGGCTCCTCAGAAGATGTGAGATGTTCTGGAGGCTTGTGAAGATCATTCCTCCGCTGAGGAACAGTGAAAGTAAAGCTTCTGGAAACAAACGCTCCTCAAAAGATCCTGAGGATCAGATTTGAGACTCTAAAACATGATTGATGGAGAATCAAGTAAAGCCAAGAGATACATTACTGGAGTGAAATTTTGGGGGAAAAATAAGATAAATTCTCATGAAATCAATTTCACAATACATAAAGTCTTAATGGTCCTAAAAACTTGTGTAATAAAATATAATTTTTCTTATTTTTTTCATTTGATTTTGGGGCAAAATATGACATTACCTATAAAGAATGCATTCAATGCCATAAAGTAGATTGATATTTAAAGCAGGATTCATTGTAAAGGCTTCTTTGGTGACACTCGCATCGTAGTATATCTAAAGACACAAAATGAGCATTTTCCAGCTATGCAACATCCTTCCTCAACCACACATCTCCTCTGCAGTTTCCTCCGGCCGATCAGTAAATGTCATTCTGAAACAGACATGAATCCCGTTGGCCATCATCAGGATTATCAGCTCTCACTTCTGCCAGCATAAACTCACTTTAGGCTGAATTTTGTGTATGTGGTAAAGCACCAGCACTTGTTACATAACAGAGAGCACATATATCTCACATATATGGAAAGCAAATGTGCTGCCATCAATTAAAGCTTTGCATTGATTTCTCACAGCACATCCTACATAGTCAGCCTGGGAATTACTGGAAGGGTGGATGAGATGGTTGGGAAACATTTCCATTATATAACAGGCTGAGAAAACATAGTCCTGTATGTATCATAAGTTCATGTTTAATATTAATAAATGCTGTAAAGGTTATTGATTATGGTTAGTTCTTTATAATCAAGAATTAAAATGTCATCTCAAATGGGACTTTCATCTCAAGGTTAACTGAGGCTCGCTGATTCAAGCGTTTCCATGCAAATGAGTGTCCAGGGATCTATAATAATAAGGAAGCAGATGGTCACTAATAAACAGATTACAGTTCAGTGATGGTACAGAAAGCTAGTATACTACATACTTTACTGCATGATTACTAGCCTTCATATGCAGCAGAATGCAATGTGTAAATGTTTCAAATAGTAGTATGCCAAACCAGGGTTATTAAAGGGATAGTTCACCCAAAAATGAAAATTTGATGTTTATCTGCTTACCCCCAGGGCATCCAAGATGTAGGTGACTTTGTTTCTTCAGTAGAACACAAACGGAGATTTTTAACTCAAACCGTTGCAGTCTGTCAGTCTTATAATGGAAGTGGATGGGAATCACGGCTTTGAGAATAAAAAAAAACATACACAAACAAAACCAAATTAAACCCTGCGGCTCGTGACGATACATTGATGTGTAAAGACACAAAGCGATCGGTCTTCACCGCAATGTCCGAACTATCTGTCCTGAGCGCGTTCTTCTCAACAGCCGGCGTCTGACGTGTCTTCTTCTTCTTCTTGCTTTACGGCGGATCGCAGACTTATAAGTGCATTACCGCCACCTATCTCTCAGATGGACCATTGACACTCTATCTACAATCTCAATTAGGAGTGTCAATGGTCCATTTGAGATATATATATACTGTATTTTATTTGTGTGTGTGTGTGTGTGTGTGTGTACATGAAAATATGTGAAAATAAAGCAAAAATACTGAAATAAATCTGTTATTTCAGCTATTTGCCAAGGAAACATTTCTCATTTTTGCTTAGTTTAATTTGAAGTATTAAAATGACTAAAACTGAATAATAATAATAAAATTAACAATTTAAAAATTAACTGTATAGGCATAGTTTTAGCTGAAATAAAATGTTTTTTTTACTTGTTTTTTTTATTAATCCCAAAATGGATTAATAAATCTCAAAAACACACAACAAAATTACTAAAACTTTAAAACAAAAAAATTAAACTGAAGACCAATTATAAAAAAAATGAATAATAAATAGTATATTAAACTAAAATAGCATATCAGTGAAACTAAAATAACACTGTCACATGAACGCATTACATTCAATGTTTAAATCATCATGTGACCATTCTACAGTCTGACCTAGTTTACTGAGTTCAATCATACCTGACAATAACCGGATGCATAAGTGATAAGATGTCACTTTGATACACGCCTACATCCTTCTTCATTTCTTTCCTTTTTACGTCACGCAAGCATCCTTTGTGACTCAAAGTGTGCTCTACATCTGGTAATTAAGCTCATACCAAAAAAAAAAAAAATTTTAATTTTCCATTTCCAGTCAAGACAGTTGAAACGGACCCCTTGATAGCTAATAGGCTCCGAGATAATCAATTATTAATAGTTTGTCCCTCTGAAGACAGAGTCTCCTGAGAGCAAAGCCCTGCTGGAGCGTCAGACATCTTCATAGTCCACATGAAGCAAAACCTGTCCGTGTGCTATAACTGCTCACAGAAAAATCACAAATCAGACTGTAAAGCCTGACATATGAAATAATAGTCCGAAAAATCTAATGTTTTGAAATGGAACAGTTAATTGAACCTTTATGTATTTTTTGTTGATCAGGCTTTTTTTGGCTCATATAGTCTGATGAAGTGAGAATATGAAGGAAAAACAGCTCAGTTTTATTCAGAGACTCAAACGGAGTAAAAATATACAATTTGGCACAGATGCTGATATTTACATGGACAAAAAGTGATGGAATTCTGATGCTTGTAATGTAAACCAATGAGATCTTTATAACAGTAGAGCAATTACTTACATAAAATGATGTAAATCTCAGTCGTCACTCTATATCTCCAATAATCTGTCTCAGTAAAATGAGATTGAAATGATCCAAACATATAATGCAATGCAATCCAGTGCTGATTGAGAGATGGAGAAATAAACGTGAGATGTTCTGGAGGCTTGTGAAGATCATTCCTCCGCTGAGGAACAGTGAAAGTAAAGCTTCTGGAAACAAACGCTCCTCAAAAGATCCTGAGGATCAGATTTGAGACTCTAAAACATGATTGATGGAGAATCAAGTAAAGCTGAGCTGCTTCAGTCCAGTAAGTGTTCATCTGGAAATATTACTGCAGTTATTCTGATGTTTACTTGATAAAAATCAGTCAAGATTTGACAGCAGAAAGACACGTGAAGCTCCAGCTGAAGCTGGACGTTTGTACAATTACACTAAAAGAGCTTTTACTGGATAAAATGTGTGAAATGTGCACTTCAAATATGATACAATAGGTTTTATAGGGTTAATATCTCCTTTGCTTCTTCTGAAACTGGGATATTAATGATATTAATGGGGTCATTTTTCTCAGAAGAAACATCTGAGAGGAAACAGACTCAAGCAAAAGTCTCTATTTAATCAAACTGCTGTCTAGGACAAACAATTGAGACAATGTGCTATAATTGGTTCCAAAACAAACATTTTGTAGGGCATGCAAAGCATCTTTATTAGGGCTGTCAGTAACGATTATTTTGATAGTCGATTATTCTGACAATTAATCGAGTAATCGGATCTTTTTTTTTTGTGGTAATAAAATAGACCTATAGAAATAGACATTTAAAATAACTTAAAATACATATATAATAGCAATGAGGGAATAATAATTGGTTTAAATAAAGTATAGCAAGTGATTATATGGTATTGAACAAAGCTGGTAATGTATTATAAACACTAGAACTAATGTACATTATGCATTATAACAAATGCCTGCAGAGGGCGCCCACGGCCTCACGATTGTTTTTAAACTTTACAGTACAATCTAATCCTTGATTAATATTGACTAAACAACATTTAATTCAAATGTCCACTTAATCGTTAATATTTGGCCAGATAGAAATACTACAGCCTCTTGAACAAGAACATGTGGACATCAAAACATGCAAAGCCTTAGAAAACGGTCTAATAATGCTTTCCATGGATTCTTGTTCATGGAATGTGCCACTTCCAGTATTTTGACGGTTCATCGACACGGGCAAAATGCAATCAAGTACTCAAATTTAATCTAGGAATTGTGACAGCCCTGATGTTTATACTGAAGATTCAGCTCAAAAGAGCCTTTAAACTCACATTTAGTCTGAGCAGAATCAGATGCACGGCGTGTCTGTCATGTCGACACGCCTCAGTCCTGTCATGCGAGACCAGCTGGCTGTTGTCGGTCTCCTCAGAAGATGTGAGATGTTCTGGAGGCTTGTGAAGATCATTCCTCCGCTGAGGAACAGTGAAAGTAAAGCTTCTGGAAACAAACGCTCCTCAAAAGATCCTGATGATCAGATTTGAGACTCTAAAAAATGATTGATGGAGAATCAAGTAAAGCTGAGCTGCTTCAGTCCAGTAAGTGTTCATCTGGAAATATTACTGCAGTTATTCTGATGTTTACTTGATAAAAATCAGTCAAGATTTGACAGCAGAAAGACACGTGAAGCTCCAGCTGAAGCTGGACGTTTGTACAATTACACTAAAAGAGCTTTTACTGGATAAAATGTGTGAAATGTGCACTTCAAATATGATACAATAGGTTTTATAGGGTTAATATCTCCTTTGCTTCTTCTGAAACTGGGATATTAATGATATTAATGGGGTCATTTTTCTCAGAAGAAACATCTGAGAGGAAACAGACTCAAGCAAAAGTCTCTATCTAATCAAACTGCTGTCTAGGACAAACAATTGAGACAATGTGCTATAATTGGTTCCAAAACAAACATTTTGTAGGGCATGCAAAGCATCTTTATTAGGGCTGTCAGTAACGATTATTTTGATAGTCGATTATTCTGACAATTAATCGAGTAATCGGATCATTTTTTTTTGTGGTAATAAAATAGACCTATAGAAATAGACATTTAAAATAACTTAAAATACATATATAATAGCAATGAGGGAATAATAATTGGTTTAAATAAAGTATAGCAAGTGATTATATGGTATTGAACAAAGCTGGTAATGTATTATAAACACTAGAACTAATGTACATTATGCATTATAACAAATGCCTGCAGAGGGCGCCCACGGCCTCACGATTGTTTTTAAACTTTACAGTACAATCTAATCCTTGATTAATATTGACTAAACAACATTTAATTCAAATGTCCACTTAATCGTTAATATTTGGCCAGATAGAAATACTACAGCCTCTTGAACAAGAACATGTGGACATCAAAACATGCAAAGCCTTAGAAAACGGTCTAATAATGCTTTCCATGGATTTTGTTCATGGAATGTGCCACTTCCAGTATTTTGACGGTTCATCGACACGGGCAAAATGCAATAAAGTACTCAAATTTAATCTAGGAATTGTGACAGCCCTGATGTTTATACTGAAGATTCAGCTCAAAAGAGCCTTTAAACTCACATTTAGTCTGAGCAGAATCAGATGCACGGCGTGTCTGTCATGTCGACACGCCTCAGTCCTGTCATGCGAGACCAGCTGGCTGTTGTCGGTGTTGTTGTTCTTGGCAGTGAGAAGGACTGACTCAAAAATCTTCCCACCAGGATGCTTGGCGAGTCCTACGGGAGCAGAAGAAACATTACTCAGAAAACCGTTTTCTTGCTGACAGCATGTTGTTTTATTGTGTTTTTCTCTTTGATATCATCTAACTTTTTTATTGCAGTAGTAAATATGGATTGATTGCTGACCGCTAATTTCTACTCCTTTACTTTTCTGTTACAAATATCCCTCTTTCTCTGGGTACAAATATATCTTGTACTACTTTACGATTACGAAAAGCAAGATTTGGGTGACTAACATAAAAACAGCATCACCACAGTCTGCTCAGGACTTACCGATATATTGACTAAATTTACTCAGCCTAATCCATTTATACTACTTATTCTTTAAATAGTTTGAGAAGAGCCACAAAAACTGATCGAATTAACTGACAGACGGAGCAGACCGATTTTCAGTGCAGGTTTTTTAGACAATGAAACAAAGCAGGTGGCTTGACATCATATTGACATCACTTAGCAATTAAATTCAAGTCTAATGAATTACTTTGAGAAGCATGATGTTCTTAAAGTGGCTGCCATTGTGCAGGGTGACTCAGGGGAAATGGCTTTGGAAAATGATTTGCTAATTTTGTTATACTTTGGTCACTTACTGTCAATGAAGCACTTCAAGAATGGCTGTTTGAATCTTTTTCTGTATGTGCATCTTTTCCCAGCATGCAGTAGATGCGGTCAGCGCTGGCGTGAGTCCCATTGGAGACACGTCCTATAACTCCAGCCACTGGGACCTCGGCAGCGCTTTCTTCTTTGCTGGAACTGTCATCACCACGATAGGTAAAATAAACTAACCTTCAAATGAGAACAGCAATGCATCTCAATAACACCTCTGAATTTGAAATACAGCACATTATGAGAAATAGTTAAACTTTTACATTATGTTAACATTATGAGAAATAGTAAAATTTGTTGCAAAAGCTGTTTCACGTTGACCTTAAATGGTAAGCAAATGCTGTTTCATGTTGACTTTAAATGGTAAAATTTGCAGCAAATGCTGTTTCACGTTGACTTTAAATGGCAAATGCTGTTTTGCGTTGATTTTTAATAGTAGTATTTGCAGCAAATGCTGTTTAACATTGACTTTAAATGATAAAATTTGCAGCAAATGCTGTTTCACATTGACTTTAAATGGTAAATGCTGATTTACTTTGACTTTAAATGGCAATTTTGCAGCAAATGTTGTTTCACGTTGATTTAAATGGTAAAATTAGTTGCAAAAGCTGTTTCACGTTGACTTTAAATGGTAAATGCTGTTTTGTGTTGACTTTTAAAGGTGGGGTAAGCGATTTTTCAAAAACGCTTTAGAAAACTGATTCGGGCCGAATAGCAAAACAAACTTGTAGCCAATCAGCAGTAAGGGGCGTGTCTACTCATGATGTGGAGGAGAGAGCGTTCAGTCCGAGCCGAACGACAGAAAGATAGAGACGGCGGATAAAAAACAAAAGAGGAAACGTCTGCGGAACAAACGAAGGCAAGAAGTAGGACCCGTGTAAATATCGGATCAGCTTTCCAGCGCTGGAGAGAACTCAAGGAGCGGAAGGCCTGCGATCGGACGCCGAGGTTGCTTTGTTTGTTCTCGATAAGTGAGTAACACCGTGTCTGCGCCGCAACAGCTAAAGTCTGTCTAGTACACTGGACGCGACAAAGCGACCGCTGAAAATCATTTGAAATTTGTGTCAATACATCATGAATAGAACGCAGCAGCAGTTTTCTGTCGGGGATTTGTCGTGTCGTGCCGCATCCAGTGTAGACCATAGATATATATCTATGTATATATATAT